>NC_142103.1:76082074-76257074 GCF_054644295.1 Miniopterus natalensis | reverse complement strand
CTGGACACAAGTCCTTTGCCAGAAACATGATTTGCAAATATTTCTTCTGGCCTGCAGATTGTCTTTTCGTTTCCTTAATAGTGTCTTTTGAAGCACAAAAGTTTTATAATTTTGATGAAGTCCTATTTATCAATTAATAAGTTGATAAATCTGTGCATTGTGTGTTTGGTGTTATATATAAGAAATTTTTGCATAACCCAATATCACCACAATTTTCTCCTATGTTTCCCTTTAAATGGTTTATAGTTTTAGCACTTACATTTAAGTCTGTGACCCACTTTGAGTGAATTTTTGTATATGTTGAGAAGAAGGGGTAGTAACTTATCCTTTTGCATATGGATAGCCAATTGTCCTAGCACCATCTGTTAAAAAGACTTTCCTTTCTCCATTGAATTGTCTTGGCATCTTTGTCAAAAATCAATTGACCATAAATGTAAGGAAGCATTTATGAACTCTCAGTTCTATACTATTGTCTGTTCTCATGTCAATACCACACTGTCTTGCTTACTACAGCTCTATAGCACTTTTGAAAACAAAAAGTGAAAGTCCTTCAACTTTGCTCTTCTTTTTCAAAAGTGCTTCATTTCTTCCTCCCCTTTCTTTGTGCTATTATTGTCATATATATTATATCTTTATATGTTCTAAGCTCAATGGCAGAGCTTCATAATTATTTTATGCAATTTTATATCTTTTGAATCTTAAGAGAAAAAAATTTTAAAAACATACTTGCACAGTATTTTATATTTACCTACATATTTATTTATCATTTCTGGAGTTTTTTTTTCTTTGGGTGGAATAGAGTTATCATCTAGTGACATTTCCTGGCAGCCTAAAGAACTTTATTTGGGGATATAGGGAAGGATAGACTGATGACTGCTCTTACTTGGATGAACTTGTAGAGAGGAGGCTGATGTAGCAACGTGAAATGTCAGGGTGAGGAAAGAGAGCAGCAGTGTAGACAGTGTGTACATCCTCAGAGTGGTGAGATGAGGGTGTGTGGGTTTTCCTAGGGTCCAGATGGATGCTACAAAAGGCAGCCAGCTGAAAGAATCTAAAAGGGTCTCTACCCAAGTGAACAGTTTGTCAGTTGAGGAGACTTCGGCTAAGGGTAAACCCTGTGACAGAAACTGAGGCAGTAAGTAACTGAGCTGAGAATTGTTTGCAAATTCAATATTCTTGGGCTCATAAGACTATCAGAATCCCCCTGTATTTCCTCTGTTACTCTTCCGTATCACTGCTAAACCTATGCAGGACTTTTGCAAAGATCTTGTATGATTTGGTTTCATCCATTTGCATTCTGGGTTCTTGAGGATGCTTCACTTTTTGTTCAAAATGTAGTCTGCAAAATTTTTTCCCGCTATCGTAAAGGCTCTGTTTTTAAGAAACTAGGGAAATCAAAACTACACAGTCATCATCATCTTTCCCTGATCTATTAGTCTGATGCTGAGTTTTAGAAGAAACTAGGCCAGTTGGCTTGTAGAAATGTCCCACATCCTATATCATGATTGTTTTCTCATGATGTCATCTAAACTTTTATCTCTTGTAGTTTCTATAGACTTCAAGTTAGGTCTAGAGATTTGATCAGTTTCAGGTTAAGCATTTTAAACAAAAATACTAAATAATTGCCAAGAATACTTCATAGGTGCTACTGTGCTGCCCACTACTAATGATGCTTAGTTTTCTATGCAATTAACAAATAATCCATAAAGTAACATTTTGGTTCTATTAAAAAACAACCTTTTAAAAATGCTTTTAACATCTGCTATGAACTGAATGTTTCTGTCCCACCTCTCAAAATGCATATGTTGAAATCTAAAACCCAAGTGACAGCATTAAGAGATGGGGCCTTGGGAGGTGGTTAGGCCAGGAGGGTGGAGCCCTTGTGCATGGGATTAGTGTTTCCATAAGAAGAGACACAAGAGCCAGTTCACCCTTTTTTCACCATGGGAGGATACAACAAGATTAAAGCTGTCTGCAATCTGGAAATGGACCCTCACCCAACCATACTGGCACAATGATCTTGGACTTCCAGCCCCCAGAACTGTGAAAAATAAATTTCTGTTGTTGATAAGCTTCCACCCAGTTTATGGTATTTTGTTATAGCAGCTCAAGATGACTAAGACAACATCCCTTGAGGTTCCTTCCCTGAATCAATTATTACATGGAGGTTTTCAAAATAGTGATGTATTAATTATATAATTTTTTATTTATTAGGTGACATTCTTCTATAAATTATTGTTGTAGTGAATACTGTGGTGCTCTGCTTAGATCTCCTCTTCAGAGCCAGTACATTATCCCCCAGCTTCTGGAAAAGTCAGCTGCTGACCTCACAGTTCTGTCTCTCATTGGGCACTGCCCTCAGCTACAGGGAACTGCTTCACTCAGGGTTATACCCTCAGCTCCCACCCCTGCCCAGGAACCAGGCAATAGTCAATGAGTGTCTGATATAGGAATACAAACGTCCAGCCCACTCTCCTCGATTTGGTACAATTCTGAAAGGCTATCCCAGCTCCACAGCTCCCTGTAGCATTGTATGAGGCCTCAGTTGTAACTGCATTACAGGTAAATTCTCTCTGTCCAATTCCGTTTTCCTTAATTTTACAGGTGTTTTTCCCCAGTAAGTCTTCTGTATGCAACTCTCGATCTCTGTTAATATAAAACTCATTCTAAAACAATAAGACAAAGAGCATTCTCCTTTTATCTTTTTGTTCATTTTTAGAGTATCATTGTAAACTCATGGATTTTTATTTATTTAATATATTACAATAAATTGCAGTCATTATTCTTTCTGGTGTTCAAATGATCTTAAAAGTGGCTAGTGAAGGCCCTTCATGATGCCTCCCATGTCCTTTAGACATGTCCCATTATTTTTGTTTTGTTTTTTAATTTTTAAATTTTATTTTTGTTTAAAATATTACAGATGTCTCTTTTTCTCCCCAATGACCCATGCTACCCTGTCCCATCCCCCTTCCCTGTCCATTAGTTTTTAAGTGCATACTTGCTTTCTAAGATAGCCCATGCTCATCATGTGTTCTTCTAGCCCCAAACCCAGAATCAGACATTTCTCTAAAAATCTCTGGTTCCTTTTTTGTGAGAATTGTGGCAAGAGATAAAGATCTGAGCACTAGGGGTAAACTGTTTTTCCCTTAATTTAATTTTTGAAATGTCTTTTTGCCGCTATACAGAAACACTATTTTTGCACAGACATTTGACTGTGGTCACATTAGAACTACAACCATGTGCTCCTGAATCTCAGTCTATATCAATTAGAAATATTTTCAGCTGCAAATAAAAAGAAGTTGGCTCACAATTGCCTAGGAAAAGGAGATGTTTAATTAGCTCATCTAATAAGGAATCTGGTGATAACCAGTCTGTGACTGATATAATGGCTTAATAATCCTGTCAGGGATTCAGGTTGTTACTATTTAACCACTTCTTAGTTTGTTCTCATGTTTCTTGCCTGGTTCTTACAAGATGACTGGCCTACTTTCAGATATTATCTACATTCCAAGCAAGAATAAGGGAGAATAAAGAGGTTAATGATTTAAAAAACAAACGAACAAACAAACAAAAGAAACACCTCCTTTCCAGGCTTTACTTTTTTATTTGAGAAAGATGCCCTCTCCATATAATTCCACTTACTCATGATTGGGCAGAACTATCACAAGTCAACTCTTGATGTAAGGTAGGTTAAAAATTGAGCAATTTGCCCTGGCCAGGTGGCACAGTTGGTTGGAGTGTCGTCTCATACACCAAAAGGTTGTGGGTTTGATTCTCAGTCAGGGCACATACCTAGGTTGCGGGTTCGATACTCATTGGGGTGCGTACAAGAGGCAGCCAATCGATGTTTCTCACATCGATGTTTCTTTCTCACTGCCTTTCTCTCTCTCTAAAAAAAAATCAATAAAAACATATCTTTGGGTGAGGATTTTTTTAAATGAGCAATTTTATTTTTTAACTTCCAATAACTTAAAAGAAATTATTCAAGAGTGGATGTTGAAAATACCCTGTTGTAGTATCTGCACTAAAGCCAAAATTCTTCCCACTAGAAAATTCTGGTAGGTAAAGCTTTAAGAAAATGTGACAAAGTTTGATCCATGTGAGGAAGGATTCCTTTGAATAAAAAGACCTCTACGTGCTTATATTTAGTATTTGCAACTAAAGACTGAAGATCTGTTATAAAAATGTGATCCTTGTTCACTGGAGAGGAATTTTTATTTAAATTTTCTCAGTTTAATTAATTAAGATGTAATATTAACTTCATATAAGAAAAAATTCTGGCAAAAGCTGAATTATTTGTTTTGAACCAACTATCTCATGGAAAACAGCTAGAAAAGCTGGGGAAAATATAAAAACATCTGCTTGAAGGCATCACAGCATGATTAAAGCACAAACATTTGCAGAACTAAGATCCAGAAGTAGAGAGAAAACAAGAGAGGCTGCCTTTTCTCTCAAAGTGATCACTATTCTGCACATCCTACAAGTGTAGCTGTGGCTCACAGATTTCAGCAGTCTTATGTGGTCATAGAAAGTTTAGAGCATGTCAATGTAGAGAGGCTTTTATAAACACCCCAAGATTTTAATTGGGGTAAGTGTGAACTGAAACAGATTATTCCCAGGAATGAAACACAGATTTAAATTAGCTCCATGCTTGATTGTATTAAGATGATAAGTAAAAAACACATTAATATCAAGAGTGAAAAGGGGAGCATCACCATAGATCTCACAAACACTAAAAGATCATTAGAAAATATTATGAAAAACTTTTACTAAAAATATGAAACTGAGATTCATGGAGCTAAATTCTAAGGAAAAAATGGTAAGAAACTGACACATGAGTAGAAAATCTAAATTGTCCTGTATCTATTATAAACACTAAATCCAGGCCGGCCAGCCTGGCTCAGTGGTTGAGCATCGACCTATGATCCAGGAGATCGGTGTTTGATTCCTGGTCAGGGCACATGTCCGGGTTGTGGGCTTGATCCCCAGTAGGGAGCATGCAGGAAGCAGCTGATCAATGACACTCTCATCATTGATGTTTCTATATCTTTCTCTCCTTCTCCCTTCCTCTCTCTGAAACTAATAAAGATATATTTTAAGCCTGACCGGGCGTGGCTCAGCGGTTGAGAGTGGACCTAGGATCCAGGCGATCAGGGTTCAATTCCCGGTCAGGGCACATGCCCGGGTTGCGGGCTTGATCAATGACTCTCTCATCATTGATGTTTCTCTCTCTCTCTCTCCCTCTCCTTTCCTCTCTCTGAAATCAATAAAGATATATTTTTTAAAAAAGATATGTTTTAAAAAACAAACATTAAATCCATAATCTTAAACTTTTCCATAAATAAAACTCAAGGTGAACTTGGCTTACCTGATCAATATTATCAGGTAGCTGAGAAATAACTAACACCATTTTCTTTGTTCAAAGCTTAGTCTGGCTTCACCCAGAAAAGGTTAAACCTGAAAAGGACTGAAAATTAAGTCACTTACTAGCTGTTAAAATGCATATACATGTTTTTGGGACACCTTGTATATTAAAAGATAATAGGTCATTACTACATTGGGTTTATACTGGGAATACAATATTTGTAAATCAATAAATACAATATGTTACATTAAAAAATAAAAAATAAAAATCACATTTCAATAGATACAGAAAAGGCATTTAATAAATGTGACATCCATTAAAGCCTTTTTGCAAAACAGGGATAGAAGCAAATTTTCTTAACTAATATATATAGAAATTCTATTATAAGGACTCCTTTCAACTATGACAGGTTATCTTCTCTCATACCAACTCTTTGGCTGATAGAAACTTCAAAAACTAGATAAAATACCAAAAAAGGACAGTTTTTTTAAAAGACATTAGAGATGAACTAAGGAAATGAGCATTAGAGAGGTCTAGATGATTAAGTGAAGGGAAACATTGAGGTGAACTCCTTCTTTTTCCCTTTAGGCATTTGTTAATTTCTAAGCTGTGGTGAGCCAAGGTGAAGAGCAGAAAATGGTAATTCAGAGTTTTGAGAAGTCTCATGAAGTAGGGCACAAAAATTGGATTAACAACTTGCTACTAAGGCAGCCAGCCAGGACTTAAAGGCCAAGATCCAGAAGAGAGAAGGAGAAGAAGAAGAAGAAGAAGAAGAAGAAGAAGAAGAAGAAGAAGGAGAAGGAGGAGGAGGAGGGGGAGGAGGAGGAGGAGGAGGAGGAGGGGGAGGGGGAGGGGGAGGGGGAGAGGGAGGGGGAGGAGGAGGGAGAAGAGAAGAGAAAGAAGAGAAGAGAAAAAAGAGAGAGAAGAGAAGAGAAGAAGAGAAGAGAAGAGAAGAGAAGAGAAGAGAAGAGAAGAGAAGAGAAGAGAAGAGAAGAGAAGAGAAGAGAAGAGAAGAGAAGAGAAGAGGAGGGGAGGGGAGGGGAGGGGAGGGGAGGGGAGGGGAGGGGAGGGGAGGGGAGGGGAGGGGAGGGGAGGGGAGGGGAGGGGAGGGGGGGAGGGGAGGGGAGGGGAGGGGAGGGGAGGGGAGGGGAGGGGAGGGGAGGGGAGGGGGGAGGGGGGGAGGGGAGGGGAGGGGAGGGGAGAGGGGAAGGAAGGAAGGAAGGAAGGAAGGAAGGAAGGAAGGAAGGAAGGAAGGAAGGAAGGAAGGAAGGAAGGAAGGAAGGAAGGAAGGAAGGAAGGAAGGAAGGAAGGAAGGAAGGAAGGAAGGAGAAAGAAAAAGAAAGAAAGACAATTGAGCTGCAAATTGTGGGAATAGTTCAATTAATTTCTAAACTACATAAAACAAGATGTCAGGAGCTCAGGCAGAAAGCAGCAACTACAAGGCTAAAAAATTAAATAGAGCTTTTAGTCTCATAGTGATAGTCAGACAAAAATTAGAGATCAGGGTCTGTCAGGCTTTCAGGTAAAAATCCTGAATGGCTTTGTCTTAGTAGGGACAAACCAGACATAGATCTATCTGATGAAGATGAAATAAAGCCTCAAATCCTCTTAATCCTTGTTGGGATCAAAGTTATCTGCTTCTTCTACTATATCTGGCTGCCAGAAAAAAAGTAAATTATTTCTGGAGGATGATTACATCATCCAGAGAAAATTTTAAAACTTTTTACATACAATTTCTGGCATTCAAAAAAAATCTCAGGTTGCCATGAAGGAAACCAAGGTAAAAACAGATGATACAAATAAACCCAATAGTGATCCAAATATTTGCATTATCAGATACAAACTTTAAAAAAACTATGATTACTATGTTCAAGAAATTAGGTGAAAAAATGATATCTATTAAAAAGAATCAAGTGGAAATTCTAGAACTGAAAAAAACACAGCTTAAATTAAGCATTAAATAGATGTTAGGTACAGCATAACAGAAACTTAGTGAACTAGAAAAGAATTAGTAGAGAATGTCTACACTTAAGAATTGTGGAGGAGAAAAGGATGAAAAATAATGAAAAGAATGTAAGGGATGTGAAACATGGTGGAAAGGTCCAATATGTTTAATTGGAAGGGATATCTACTTGAAAAGATATCAAAATTGAGAAAAGATATCAAGCCATTGGTATAAGGATCTTTGCAATCTCAAGCAGAATGAATACAAAGGAAATAAGTAGGCATATCATAGTCAAACTGCTGAAAACAAAAGAAGAAAAGGGAAATTTAGCTGCAGCCAGAAAAAAGGTACGTTACCTTCAAAGGAGAAACAATAAGAATGGCAGCTCACTTTTCAACAAAAACAATAAAAACCAGAATGCAGTGAAATAATATCTTTAAAGTACTGAAGTAATATCACTGCTAACTTAGAATACTTTTAGAGAAAACATGCTTTTAAATGAAGATGAAATAAAGTTGGTTTTACAAAAACCAAGACTGATATAACTAATTGTCAGATGACCTGCACTAAAATAAACACTAAAGAAATTCCTTAAATGTAGGACATAATGATCCTAAAAACATAAAAGTGCAAAAAGGACTGAAGAGTACCAGAAAAGGTGAACATGTGGGAAAATCTATATGAACACTGAGTGTATTAAACAATTATAATAATGTATCAGAGAGGCTTAAAATTTATAGAGAGAGAATTAAAATTTATACCAACAATAGTAAAAAAGGTAAGAGGGGATTAAACTAAATATTTTACACCATTGAATTGTGGAGGAAGCAGTAAAAATACTAATATATATTAAACTAATAAATCAAGGGTGTATGTCATAATCTCTTGGTTAACAAAACAATAAGCAAAGACTACCAAACTAACAAGGTGATTGAAAGGAAATGGAACAATAAAAGTTAATTGATTAATCCAAAAGAAGGCAGAAGAAAAGATGGCAGCGAACTGAGTGGAAGCTACACTGTTACTCTCCCAGGACCAAACTGGAATTACAACAAAAGTATAAAAAAACCATCCTGAATAATCAATTGCAACTGAAGATTAACTGGAGAGCACCCTCATAATCAAGAACCTAAAGCAGAGACCACATACAGACTGGTAGGAAGTATGGAGGCATGAGAAGGCTGGCTGGGCTCCCACATGCAGCAGCTGAAGGCCTGGAGGGATATCTCAGCTGTGGCGGGTTCCCACTGAGGACTCTGGGATTTAAACCCCAGGCTGGGCTTCCCAGCCAAGAGCACCAGAACTGAGAAAGGTGCCCACATAACATCTGCTTGTGAAAAGCAGCAAGATTCTTGACAGACAGGGAGACACAGCTGGAAATGCAGGCACCATCTTAAAGAGCCAACACACAAAGTTTCGTGTGCAGCCACTCACGTTGGGCTCCAGCAGAGGGAAGGCAGAGTGGACTGGAGCTGTGTGAGGAGAATCTAGGGTTGTGAGCTCTGGAAACAGATCAGAAGACACCCCTCTGGATTCCTGTGCCGAGTCATTCCCCCATACTGCAGAGGACATCTTTGTCTAGCAGACATTTTTCTGCTTTTGCCTGAGGGGGAAGCAATTGCCCCACCCAGCTGGAAAACCTCTAGCCCTACCCAGAGTAGTTTCTACAGCCTGAGGCTCATTAAGATAATCAAATTAATCAGCCTGCATCCAGAGGTGGACCTCAGAGTGTTTTGAGTCTTTGCCTGATCTGCTTCTGGACCCCTGCCTTGGAAAAGTAAACTTTGGTGTACATCTTGGTCCTGTCCAACTGCACCCAGCCCCAGCAGAGAAGACCTCAAGCAAAGAGTTGTTGATAGCTCCAAATAGGGTACTCAGGTCTAGTCACAAACTGCATCTGACACTGGCCTGCACCAGGGACCCTCCAAAAAGACTGAGAGTCCTAGCAGATCTACCTAATACATAGAAACAAATCCAAACAGGCAGCCAAAATGGGGAGACAAAAAAACAACAACAAAAGCCCCAAATGAAAGAACAAGAAAACTCTCCAGAAAAAGAGTTAGATGAAATGGAGATAAGCAATCTATCAAATATACAGTGCAGAATACTGACTGTAAGGATGCTCAACAGCATGAAAAAAGATACAGTAACTATGAAGGAAATTAAGAATGACATGGCAGAAATAAAGAATACATTGGAAGGAATAAACAGCAGATTAGAGGAAGCTGAGGATCAGATCAGTGAATTAGAAGACAGGGTAGAAAAAAATCACTCAATCAGAGAACCAAAAAGAAAAAACAATTAAAAAACAGGAAGATAGACTAAGGGAGCTGTGGGACAACAAGAAACGTAAAAATATTTGCATTATAGGAATGGCAGAAAAGGTCAAAAGTAAGCAAGGGTTAGAGAACATGTTTGAAGAAATAATGGCAGAAAACTTCCCTAACCTGATGAAGAAAAAAGTCACACAAGTTCAGGAGGCACAGAGAGCCCCAAGTAAGAAGAATCCAAAGAGGCCAATGCCCAGACACATCATATTTAAAGTGCTAAGAATTCAAGACAAAGAGAAAATATTAAAGGCAGCTAGAGCAAAGCAATCTGTTACCTACACAAGAGCTCCCATAAGGCTGTCAGCTGACTTCTCATCAGAAACTCTACAGGCCAGAAGGGAATGGCATGAAGTATTCAAGGTAATGCAAAACAAGAATCTGAAACCAAGACTACTCTATCCAGCAAGACTATCATTCAAGAAAGATGGTGAAATAAAAAGCTTCCCAGACAAAAAAAGGCTAAAGGAGTTTATCACCACCAAACCAGCATTGCAGAAAATGTGAAAGGAATTGCTGTAATTAGAAGTAGAAATATATAGAGATAGAAACATAAGCATAAAGAAATAAAATGGCAATAGATAAGAATCTATCAATAATAACCTTAAATGTAAATGGATTAAATGCTCCAGTAAAAAGACAGAGTAGCCGGCTGAATGGATAAGAAAACATGACCCAAATATATGCTGTCTACCAGAGACCCACCTAAAAACAAAGGACTCACACAGGATGAGAGTGAAATTTTTCCATGCAAATGGAAAGGAAAAAAAAAAAAAGCTGGGGTAGCAATACTCATATTGGACAAAATAGACTTCAAAATGAAGATCATAACAAGACACAAGAGAGGTCACTACATAATAATAAAGGGATCGATCCAACAAGAGAATAAAACCCTGATAAGCATATATGCACCCAATATAAGAGCACCTAAATTTATTTAAGAAACTTCTAGAGGGCTTTAAGGGAGAGATTGACAGCAATATAGTCATACTAAGGGACTTTAATACCCCCCACTGACTTCACTGGATAGGTCTTCCAGATAAAAAGTCAACAAGGAAACAGTGACCCTAATGACACACTAGATCAGATGGATTTAATTGACATTTAACAAAATAAACTGATGAACAGAATAGATCCAGAGACATAAAAGCATGGAACAGACTGAGGGATCTCATACGGAAGGTGGGGGTGGGGGTGGGGGAGTGGATGGGGAGAGATTAATCAAAGGACTTACATGTTTATAAGTATAACTCATAAGCACAGACATTGGTATGGGGAAGGCTTGGGGGTGGGGTGGATGCAAGGTAGAGGGGATCAATGGGGGAAGAAAGGGGACATCTGTAATACTCTCAACAATAAAGATAAATTTTTTAAAAAAGAAAGCAGGAGACTAAATAGATAACAAATAGTAAGATAGTATATTGGAACAGAAATATATCATAAATTCAAATTGTCAGACAGGATTTTAGGAAGCAGACTAACTATATGTAGTTTACAAGAAATATAAGGACACAGGGGTGAAACAGAAAATGATGAAATATGATATATGATGCAATACTAATCAAAAGAAAGTTAGTGTGGCTGTATTAATGTATTGAGTTGAATGATGGTCCCAAAAAACCTATGTCTGAGTCTTAACCCCCAGACCCCATGAATGAGACCTTATTTGGAAAGGGAGTCTTTGCAGATGTAATTAAATTAAGGATTTTGAGATGAGATTATCCTAGATTACCTTGGTGGCCCCTAATTCCAATAACAAGTGTTCTTATAAGAGACAGAAGTGGAGAAGACAGAAAAGAGGAGAAGGCCATGTGAAGATGGAGGCAGAGACTAGAGTTATGCAACCATGAGCCAAGGAATGCTTGGAGCCACCAGAAGCTGGAAGAGGAGGAAATATTCCCTCCTAGAACTTTCAGAAGCAGTGCAGCCCTACCAAAACCTTAATTTTGGACTTCCGCCATCCAAAACTGTGAAAGAATAAATTTTTCTTGTTTTAAGTCAGCAAATTTGTGAAAGTTTGCTACAATAGCCATGGGAAATACAGATTTTGGTAATGGGAAGTGGGGTTGCTGGTGCAACAAGTACTTAAAGATGTGGAAGTGTCTGTGGAATTGAATAATTGGTAGAGGATGAATTAATTTTGAGAAGCTTGATAGATAAAGTCCAGATTGCCTTGAAGAGACATTAGAGACAATTCTGATGAGAGCTCAGAAGGAAATAAGGAGCATAGTAGGAAAACTTTACATCATTTTAGGTAACACATATTATCATGAACCAAATATAGGTAGAAATATGAATGATGTCACTTTTAGTGAGAACTCAGAAAGAAATGGGGAACATGTTATTGGAAACGGAAGAAAGGTAATCCTCGCTATACAGTGACAGAAAACTTGGAAGAATTGCATTCTACAGTTGTGTGGAAACCAGAACTTGTAAGCAATGAACTTGGATACTTAGTTGAGGAGATTTCCAAGCAAAGTGTTAAGGCTGTGGCCTGGTTTCTTCTTGCTGTTTATTGTAAAATGCCAGAGGAAAGAGATAAATTGAGGAAAGAACTGTTAAGCAAAAAGGAACCAGCACTTGATGATTTGGGAGGTTCTTAGCCTACCCAGATTACAAAGGTAGCTAAAATTAAGAAATCTGCTGATGGGACAACATGCTCTCGAGAAAGGGCCAAGGGTGTAACTGGATAACCTTTTCCTGAAGAGTTTAGGTGTGTGATTCACTGAGCCACTCAACCATCTCAGCAGAAGTCAGAAATCAAAGGGTGGAAATTATAGTAGCATCTCTCAAGCCTAGTCATCCAGCAAAATTTTTACTTCCTGTCCCTACAACCTTATGCTCTACTGGTCTAGAGGTCTTAGTTCTGAAGGAAAGAATGCTTCCACCAGGAAAAGCAACAGTGATTCCATTGAACTGGAAGTTGCCACCCAGCCACTTTGGGCTCCTCATGCCTCTAAATCAACAGGCAAAAAAGGGAGTTACTGTGCTGTCTGGGGTGACTGATCTTAACTACCAAGGGGAAATTAGACTGCTGCTCTACAATAGAGGTGAGTATGAGTGTGTCTGGAATACAAGATATCCCTTAAGGCATACCACTATGCCCTGTGATTAAATTCAATGGAAAATTAAAACAACCCAATTCAAACAAGACTACTAATGGCTCAGACCCTTCAGGGGTGAAGCTTTAGGCCACCCCACCAGATAAAGAACCACAACCAGCTGAAGTGTTTGCTTAAGTCAAAGGGTATATGAAATGGTAGTAAAAGAGAGTAACCAGTTTCAGAAATAAAAACTGTAATTGTTATGAGTACTTCTTTCTTATTTTGGTAAGAATATGTGAGATACATATGTAATAGTTTTGTTTTATCCCCTCCCTTATCCCCTATCTTATCCTCTTGCCATTCAACATGTGATGTAAAATTAACTTTACATCATGGTATTTAAGTTACAGAATTATCAAGGAGAAGAGTGAATATCACTCAAGGACCTTGCATCCTCTTCTGGAGAAACGGGTTAGTGCATTTTTGGTTGTACACAGGATAGTTATATCATGTCAAGTAGAAGTATGACTTTGTTATTGTTTTATTTCAAGATTAAGTATGGTTTAAGGAGATGTATATGGTGCCAAATTGACACGAGGTAAACTGTCATGGTTAATTTTATGCGTCAACTCAGCTAGGCTATAGTATCCAGTTATTCAAACACTAACCTAGGTGTTGCTGTGAAGATATTCTGTAGATGTGGTTAACATCTATAATCAACTGACTTAAAGTAAATAAAAATTTCCTCAGTAATCTGAGTGGGTCTCATCTAATCAGTTGAAAGACCTTAAGAACAAAACTGAGTTTTTCCTGAGGAAAAAGAAATTCCACCTGTGGACTGCAACATCAGTTTTTGTTCAAGGATTTCCAGCCTGCTGAACAGCCCTACACATTTCAGACTTGCCTAGCCAGCCCCTCAAATCATGTAAGCCAATTCCTTATATGTATCCTACTGAACAGTGATACCATTAATATTAGACAAAGTAGATTTTAAGGCAAGAAGAATGGAGCTAAAGAGCAATATTTCAATAGAATAAAAGATCAATTGAGCAGGATAATGTTACTATTTTAAATATATAAATATATATATCTTTGAGCAGGAAGAAGCCATGTTGAAAACATGTTTAATGTAATAGTATTGACCAGCTCCCATTCCCTGGAAACAGTCATTTGAGACATCACTGCTTGTAACTTCAGAGCCAATATTATGAGGGAAGTAATAATTCTCTCTACAACAAACAAATATACTCTGTACAACAATAACAAAAATATATAGAACAGACACATGTCTGTTTTTGTCTCTAACTACAGAGCAGGCTGTTCTAAAATAAGCTTTTAAAAATTGTAACCGTGCTTGCTATTTCATGAAGGAAAGAAGAAAGATTTCTGAGGTTGGTCATATTCATGCCAAACCAACTACTGTTTGTCTTTCCAGTTGGGATGAGCCGGACTCTATCTTTTTCTCAGAGCAGTAAGTTCTAGAGAGACTTAAGAGTTACTATTTCGTCACCACAGATGACCTCAGAAGATGTGGAATGTGCTGAACCAATGGATTTAAAACCAGATTGCAAGTTCATGTCCTTAATCTGAGCAACATGAACCATTCTTCCTCCACACCAAGATGAGCACCCACTAGTCAGCTGCCAGGTTTAATCTGTGCACACGATGGCAGCTTTAAGTGAAGAGTAAGGCAGGGCTGACAATGATGCACTTTAGAGGGGAAACCATGCCTCCATCTGCCCTCTAGCTTCAGGATGCAAGGATACCTCCTTGGGTGCTTCAGGCCCTCAGATTTCACATCATCCCTGTCATTGACCTCTGCGTATGTGCCCCATCATATAGGGTCATGTCAGGCAGAAGAGGGTGAGATTTTGCTTCATCCTGACCCAGTGGGTACAGAGAGAAAGTCTTTTGGAGGCCATGTAAGATGTGGGGGATAGGCATAATGGAGGATATCACAAGGAGAGGAGAGTTCTTTTCCCCCTCCCCATCCTCTGACTCCTGGAGCCCATGAGCTTTTCAAGAGCAGGAAGACCAAGAGTCATAATTGTTCCTTTGGTGGACTTTTTTATCAGCATTCCTGCCTGTATTAAGTCACAAGACTAACCATTATAGAGGCCATTATCACAGGTCTAAATGAATGAGTCTAACCTAGCTAGACCTGGGCCACTTTTGGGGATCTTATGTCTTTTCTTGTCCCCTAAGGCAGTGTATGGACCTAGCATGATGATTATCCCATTCATTATGATACTTGCTGGTTCAAAGAGCAAAGTTAGGGGTATCTTCCAGTTAGAATGTCACACTATATTCCAATTCACCATTTGGAGTCAAAACATTTGATTCCCAAGAACCTTGACTCCCAGGATTTTCATTTAACCATGCTAAGATGGCAAGCTATTTCAAAGCAGTTCCCACCTTGACAGGAATATTCTCTTTATATTTAGAGGTTCAGGAATGTCTCCCTTCTCCTCCTTCTTCTTTTCTCCCTCTCCCTCCCTTCCCCCACCCCCTTTCTCTCAAGTGTGAACTCAATTCCTCTGAGCCCTCATTTCAGGAATGCATTAGGCATATCTTCCCCTTCCTATTCAATCAATGCCAATCAGAGTCCTTCTCTACAAAGTCCTGTATTGGCCACCTATTATTCACCACTCACTTCACTCAATTTCACAAGAGGTCACCCTTTTGTCATATAGACAAATAATCCAATCTTTCAGATTTCTGCAGTCCTTCATTGTACTAGTCTTGAGGAAAGCCTTGTTATTATTCCCATGCATTGTCACATCTCTCCAAAAGTCCTCTGTCTGGTACACTGTATGATAAAATCTAAGAAGCTGGGCTATGTTTGTTGCCACAATGGTGACTGAATATGGAGGGGCCCTCTCTTGCCCCCTTCTTCTTCATCTTTAAAGCTGAAAAGTAGAGTAGCTGAGAGAACTAACAATGGAGGCCTTGTCTTTGAGCCTCTTTTTTTTTTTTCAAGTCATCTGCCCATTCAGGTATGCATCTGTGCCTCCAAATATTTTGACTACCCAGTGACTAGCCACCTAGGACCAACTGAACCGCCCATTCAACAATGTTTCTGGGACATACAGACATTCTGGCCATACAATCATAAGGCCATGGGCTCACATGGTCTTCCAGTTCAGGAGCACTTGTGGCCGACAGAAAATGGGGTCATTCAATCATGAGCACTACCAGTGACTTCCCCTCAACCCCAGAGAGGATGCATCCCACCCCTCAAGTGAAGCAGTTCAACTTTTCTGTCATGTTCACTCCATATTAAGTACCACTATCAAGCAAAGGCTCAGTCAGTCAACTGCAAGTATCATTGAAGCAGGTTAGGCCACAGACACATGGATCAGCAAAAAGCACAAGTCTCCCATTTTCTCCTTATCCTGCAGAGAGACCTGTTGGGCAAGGTGCAGGTAGATGCACCAGAAGAGGGACTGCACCCTCTGCTGTTCTTCCTTTGCATAGCATGAGCATGAAAGTGCCATTGTGAAGGACAAATATTTGAACCTGGGTGCCAGTTGTTCAGGAAAATGGCAGCTGCCCAGCAACTTTGTGGGAAGTTAAGATCATGACCAGCCTCTCACCATATTTGGGGGATCAGAGTCACTTGTCCCACCCAGCCCATTGTCAGGCAACCTAGAGGAAGCCTCTTATTATTCAGCAAATAATCTTTTTTTTTTTTCTTTCTATAAGTTCTTTGGAAAGAGTTTTGTGGTGAAATGCATTTGGAAAATGCTGTATTCTACAGACCCTCTGGGAGAGCTATACAGTAAATTAGTATTCTAATGGGTTTAGAAGTCCTACCATAAAAAAATTCTAAACAGTGTTTCCCAAGTTTTTATAATCATAGAACTTTTTAGTCACATTGTACTTGTTAATAAGCCAGAGATACAGTGTTTTGTGGAACATAGTCTGTGAAATGGTGACCTAGGGCAGGCATGGCAAAAAAATTTTCAACACAATTGCCAACTCATTGGTAGAGGTAGTCTAGAACATACTATTGAGAAGGATTTGAAGAGTCTGTCTGATCTTGACCAGAAATAGTACAACTATTGATAAGCAATAACTGCCATGAATGTGGAAGAATATAATAATAGCACAAAGATGACGGGTTTGCCAGTTTTGATCTAGGTCTTTTAGCTTCATTTTCTCTAGCAAAAGATTCCTCTAGATCAGAATTGGTGACTCGAGAATTTCCCCAACAGGAACCCAACTTGTTCATGACCACTCAGTAGATCAGTCCTTAGGAAAGTGAGAAGGTTTTTTCTATTGATGGGGACACTCTCAAAGGTGCCCTACAAAATAAACCCTAGAATCCATCTCCAAGCTCAGGACAACAGGAGGATGCTCCTATGACTACAGCCTTAGCCTCTGAGGCCAGGAGCATTTGGGCAGAATCTAGGAATTTATCCCAATTCATCTAAAACCTCTTTGGCCCCATAGTTTATGAATATTTTTGGCTCCTCCACTGTGAAGCTGTTCAGAGCTTTGGAGCCCATGTTCTGCATCAGGGGGTTTACTGTTTGAGATATGTACAAAGATAGTGTGGAGCACAAATTAGAGCTCACTTGATACCCAGAGGGTTTAGGACCTGGAGAAGAAGAAAAGTCCATGACACAAACCACTGTTGCTTGCCTCAGCAGCTGATGCTTCAGTATGCAGAGTGACACTGGAGATTTCTACAGGCCTCAACTTCGGTCTGAAAGAAGGAAAAAGGGAGATAAATCTTTCCATTTTAATGAGATTTTCAAAGATGTGTCATGTGTTGTCTGTTGGTACATTGGTACTTCACAACATTTCCACTCACATTCTCTCCCCTGTATGCAGGGGCTGGGAGTATTGAGACTATATTTCTCATACTCCCTTGCCAATGTGATCTCTCTGCATGAAATTTGGAAGAGAGAAGAAAGGTAGACAACATTGTTTTCTTGTAGCAGGAAGATTAAACAAGTAACTTTCAACAGATGTGAGTTTCTGCAGCTCCTTTTAGAATCCTTTTTACACTAATCACCCAATCATCCTGTGGTCATGGAACACTTGTGCTGTCAACAATGGTTTTCTGACCTCTGGGTGGCAGAAAAACTTCCAAACTTTCCGTACCATGGTGACCCTGAAAGCCAGTGGTGACTCCTGACCTACACTCCTCCATTCTCTTTCTCATTTCCAGTAATAAGGATGACAACCAGAATGTCTTGGAAGCCATGTTGAAGAGGGCAGAGGTGCTAACAGCCTGGTTCTATATGATGGAATGTCACCTGTCAATATGGAATACTCTTACGTGAGCAAGAAAGGGATTGTGTCTGAACTGTTATATTTTGGGCCTAATTATTCTAGTTTGGCTTACCCAGGCTAATACAAGAGTTGCAATATGTATCTAGTTACTAGTAGTCCCTGGCATTTGTGGACAGGCAACTGGACTTACAAATAGTGTCTAGGGATCTGAGAGGCCCCCAAAATCCAGGCAGAGTATGGGCTTGAAGAATACTAGCACATGGTTCTTGGTTCCTAGATGTCAAAGCCACAGTAGGAAATGCTGGAACAGCATAAACAACATCTGCATGCCCTTCACTAGGCCCCATCTGAACAACTAGCCCCTTCTCTTCCTGTGCAAGCACTTGTTCCCATAGAATCAGGATATGGAGACAATCTGACCAGGGCCAAAAACCAGGTCTTTCTGCAACTGAGATTTCTCTGCTGTCAGAACACTTTCATACTAATTCTATTAACCTTTCCTGACTCCTGATAGTGATGACAGAAAACAAGTTTATCAGATCACCTCTCCTCTAGAAATAGATTAGTATTTCTGAATCTAGCCATCATTTACAAACACACAAAGATTTCACAGTGGGGGACAATTTCCCACTCACATTCCTGACAGAAAACTGACTCTTCTCCTGGGACTTCTACACAAGGCTTGGACAGTCACTTCCCAGGAGAACTCTGGGTTGCAGAGTTGGGCTGAGTCATCGAAACCACCTGAGGAATGTAAGTTAACTGGTAGAGGGGAAAGGGAAGGAGAGAGAAACCAGTATGTCAAACAGAAGATTAAATAAATGTATGACAAATTCCATGATTGGTTTTGACAAATGCTTCTCTCAATAGTGCCTGGCACATGTTGGCTCTAGCACAGAAGGAATTGGGGTGTCTCTGAGCTGGGACCCTGCCATGCCTCACTGAAGGAGTTCCACTTGGTAAGCAGACAGGTATAAGCACAAAGGACACACCTGGCCTCTTTCCCCCAGATGCTGACAGGAAACAAAAAACTTTCCTCAAGAATACTACAGGCCTTTTTAGCAGGCCATGGTGCCAAAGGCTGGCATTAGAGAGAACAGTACTCTGCTACTTTATGCTGAGTTTTTGAAAGAGCAAGTCAGATTCTCCAGGGCCCCAGAAATTGGAGCTGCTCGATTTATTTCAGGGGATCAGGCATCAGAGTTTCTCCCTTATTTCTGCATGTTGCTGGCCCCAGAGTCTAGCTCCCAGACCCTCCTCCGGCACACTTCCCCGCACTGACCCTGACCCCTGCCCTCTGACCCCAAAGCCTGAGAGGACAGCGGGCTCTGAAGGACCAGCCGGGGCCCATGTGCACGGTGGAAAACAGCAGGCGCCGCTGTTGTTCTTATTCCGAGTATCTGAAGGAAATGGAAAGCTTGGCCTTGGGAGGATGGAGGAGCACAAAGTCCCCAAGGGGCACGGAGAGGAGGAGGGCAGCCTAGCAGGAGAACGAATGGGGAAAAGGGGTTTCGGCCTCGGAGAGGCGGGGAGGGGCCGCCGGTACAGCCCTCTTGTCTCGCTGCCCGGAGACCCCTTCCCCAGCCTTTCGTGCGACTTATCTCGGAAAATGGTCCCACGCCCTTGTGGCTCCGTCTCGCCTCACAGAGAACCACATCAGACGCGCGGTGCCCCAAAGGCGCCATGTTGGCCATGGGGGGCGGGGCGGAGAGGGTGGGGGGAGGCACCACTCCTGCGCTTGCGCTGCACTCCGACCTCAGGCTCCGGGGTGACTGGGTGACAGAGCGGAAGTGCTCAGCTGATCCTGAAGACTGTGGGAGTACCGCCGCTTGCTGTTCTCCGCCCTAAGATGTCGGTTCCTGGGAGCAAAGTAAGGGGAGGCGGAGTTGGGGAACTCCTTGATGGGGAGGGTCCGAGGGGTCCTGGGGTGATGGGTTCGCATCCTTGGGGGTCGAGTGACAGTGCAGGGGTGCGATGAGCGTTGCGGGTTCGGTCTGTGGATTTCAGGGAGTGACTGAGGGATTCACTGAGCGACCATTTACTGAGTGCCTAGTAAATGCTAGGCGGCATTGAATTACACATTAATTTTCACAATAGCCCTATGAGTAGGTATTAGGATTATCGTCATTTTATAGAGAGAAAGAAAGAGCGGAAAAGCTGGGGAACGTTTCCATAGTCACACAGCTAATAAACCGGTGGATCCCCTTTCTAATGTACCTAAACTTATTTATCAAGTTTGTTATTCTCTGACTCCTCTCCTAGACTATAGCTTCACAAGATCAGGGAGCTCAGATATTTTGTTCCCTTGTTTATTTCCAACACGATGAAAGTAGAACATGCATAGAGTAAGCACTCACCTTTTTAATTGAATGAATAAAAGTGGTAGAGCACGCAGTCAGTTTATTTCCAAAGCCCAGACTCTTCTGAAGTAAGGCAGTGCTTAGCTCCTGGTCTGCGGATAATTGAGCTCTTACTAAATGTTAACACCTAAAACTAGAATGGGACACTGTGCCTCCTGATGTCCAGTAAAACAAGGGTTTTCCTCAACTTCACTCTATCGTGGAGGTTGCTAATTGCATCTCTTGTGTGGTCATTGTCTTTCCAGGGTCAGGATGCATAACTGAGACCACTGTTCACCATCTTCAGGCTCCAGCTTATCTGCCCCCGGCTTCTTTAGTGTACAGAAGACTCAGTCTGAGGCTCCTGAAGGAGGTGAGTTCCCCAGATCAGAAACAGATACCTGTTGCTGAAGTGATGGCCCCAGCTAAGATGTGTTTGTCTTTGAACCCTTCAGGCCTGCCTTCTCAGGAACCAGAGAGTTCCTGTGAGGAGAATTGGGGGAGAAGCCCTAGCCCAGAGCCCTACCCAGATGTTCAGGGCAGAGGGAGGAGGCTCACAGGACAACTGGTCCTACAAGAGCTGGACCCACAGTGGCCTCTGTTCCTCCCTCCAGCTGAAAGAGCATGGCTGGCATGCTGGCTCAACTTCCAGCCATACTGAAGGACTGTGTAACAATGGCAATTGGACTGCTATTAGAGAGATGAAAGTTACAGACAGATGGAGAGGTACTGCCATGAGGGAAATGCCTTACTGTAGTGCCTGCAAGGTTAGGATCAGGCTGGGAAGGATCACTACCAGCCTTACAGGGCTTTCTCCTCTCCCACCAGACCTGTGCACAGAGCCTTACGCTCCCCTCTTTTGCCATTGGCTGTCTCCTCTGGATTTGAGTCAGTTCTGTGGTATGGACATCCCACCTGCCTCTAGCAGAAATGTTGAATCTCTTCTACCCTGCCCAAGTGGAGAATAAGTTTTAAAAAAATTGTTTTTAGTTTTGTTTGTTTTTAATTTGTGGAATTTTGGAGACCTTGCTAGGTATGCTATCATTCAGTTTTGCTGCCTTCTGTTGATGCTACTGTAACTGGGCCTGAGAACATGACTTGTTAAGCTACAGGTGCTAAACCCTATTATCTCAGTGCTGCTGCAGGGATTGTAATAACAGTTACTCTGCACAAAAGTTCCTTGCTCAAGCTTTCTTTTCAAAACTGCCCAACAAGGAAGAGCATGGCAACCGAATGAAAATCATGGGGTAGTAATGAACCATTGGAGGGCAGAAGGCACAGGGAGCAAGGTCAGTGGTTTCCAGATCCACTGCAACTGACCAGTGCTGGGCTCCTCACCTCCCAGATCCTCTCAGCCCTGGTTTGTCCGTTTCCTCCAAAATTTGCTCAAGGTCTATCACCTATAGGGCTCAGTGTGATAACTGGTGAGTTGTAATAATTTTTAATTTGTATTTGACTAGTAATTAATACTCGTCAAAAATGAGAAAATGCAAGTAAACAAAAGAGGAAAGGTGAAATCACCACTCAAAGGTAACTGTCAACATTTTAATAAATGCTCTTTTTTAGTACATACATACTGCTTAACAAATGGGATCACATTGCAATTGCTTTTCTGTAACCTGCTGTTAAACATGTTGAAAAATAAAAACAAGATTCCACACCATTTTTAAAGCTCATGTGATATTCCCATTTGTGTTTCTTATTTTTTAGTGGAGTCCCCTTTACCTGAGGTTTAGTTGATTCCAAATTTTTGAATGGTGGAAACAACCACAGTTAACATCCTTGCAGCTTTGTGCTCATTTGTGTTTGCTTTTTTATGATAAATTTCCAGGAATAGAATTATTGAGAGAAAGGAGGTTCTGGGTTATAAATAGCTTCTGAGTAGATGTTTTTAAGCACAAGTTTTATATATCTGTCCAGGAAGCGGAAAAGAAAGCCCACAAGTGATTAGCAACATCTCAAGGGAATAGGCTGACGCTACTAGGCCATGGTTCCAGGTCATTCTACCCAGGGCACAAGGATGATGATTGTTAGGCTGATGATGATGGTTTCATGGCTGTATGCACTGATCTTGACCCTCCTAATTCTGCCTTTGTAGATCTCCATCCTTTGTCCAGGGCAGAACAGGATGGCCGGATCCCAGGTGAGTGCCTCGCTTACCCCCTACTTTGTTTCCAGTGAGCTTGAGGCAGCTTTGGGAAATCTATAATGTAACCTTAAAAATCTGTTAATCCCCCCTGCTCTGGCTGTTTTCTGTTCAACCTATAATCCACCTCAGGTTTCTCCAATCCTTACCCTCTTCCTCCCATACACACAAGAATAAGAAAAGATAGAAAGACAAAGACTTTTCTCATCTGCTTTTTCCTCTGGGAAATTCACCTCATCCTTCTCAGGGAAGATTGTTTAAATACATAGATTCATCTTGCTTCTTACATTTATCCACTTCCAGTTCACTTTTGCTTCCATGTTCTTCCTCAAGATGCCCAATTATTAACAGTTTGGTGATAATGTGGTGTGGATACATTTACGTCAGTTTAATTAACTAAAAACAGATACATAAGTAATGTTGTATGTGTTTTTGGACCAATGTCATCCTGCTCCCATACCCATCTTGCTTTTCCCAAACCTGATTATATAGTCTGGGTGGTGTTCCTCATGAATACATAAAGATTATTTTAGTTATATTTCATGGTATGGGTGTATCATTTAACCTTTTCTCTATTCATGGATACTTAGGTTTTTAATTTTCTTTTTCTGTTATAAACAGTGATTCTTGAACAACTTTCTATGTATCTGTTTGTCCAGTAGTGCAGATATTTATGTAGAGTACACCTGGAAGTTGGAATTTTAAGTCAAAGGTATTCACACTTCAAATCCTAAGTTAATTACTACTTTCACAAAATTTTAAAGACCAGGTCACTTCTATGTTCAGCTTTTTTAGGCTCTTGAAAGATGAAAAGGAATCCAGTTCATTTTATGAAGACACTTAACCTTAAATTTGAAGAAAATACTACAATGTAAATTATAGACCATTTTCTTTATATATATATGTCTTTATTGATTTCAGAGAGGGGAAGGAAAAGGAAGAGAGAGATAGAAACATCAATGATGAGAGAGTCACTGATTGGCTGCCTCCTGCACTCCCCTGACTGGGGATCAAGCCCACAACCTGGGCATGTGCCCTGACCAGGAATCGAACCCCAGTCTCCTGGATCCTAGGTTGACACTCAACCACTGAGCCAAGCTAGCTGGGCTATAGACCATCTTCACTTAAGAATATGCATACTAAAATTCTAAAAATGTATTCTGAATAGAGCATTAATAAATTGAATTGAAGACTTTTAAAAGTAATTTGTACATACGGTAAAAATTCAAACAAAAGCTTTGTTTAACAAAAGGTGAAAAATAATTCTCCCTCTCTCCTTGTCCCCCTGTCTCCTTCATTTTTTACATTCTTCCAGAGATCAGGTATGTATATCTATCTCTATATAAGAATCCCTTTTCCTTTTTATTTCTTTTTCACATGTTACAACACATTCTGATCATTTTCATGATCATTCCACTTCACTGTGTATTTGGTTAGCCCCAGGTTTTCTCAAATTGGCACTCTTGACATTTTAGGCCAGATAATGCTATGTTGTGGAGGGCTTTTGTATGTATTGGAGGAATTTAGCAATATCACTGACCTCTACCCTCTCGATGTCAGCACTCCCACCCCATTCCCCTTGTCATGACAATGAAAAATTTTTACAGACATTGCCAAATATTCCCCGGCAGACAAAATCACCCAAGGTTTTACCCCACTTACAAAGTGGCTGATTGATATCCCACTGGCTAGAAATACCTTTATATATTTACCTTCTGCCAGGGATGCACATTTAGTGTATTTCTAGCCTTTTGATGACATAAACAACACATCCATGTATATTTCAGTTTGTCTCCATATCTGATCCGGAAGATAACTTTCTAGAGGTGAGAATTCTAGGTCAAAGGCTGTGTGCATCTTGAATTTTGACAGCTTAGGGTTTCTAAGCTAGAAACCTGTCCTCTCCAGTGTGGTTATGGTCTCTAGCACCTGAGCTATCATTTGTGAGGGTTGAGAGGATGGGGTGGACTGCTCTGAGAACTGTCCTGTCTCATATCTTTCTGCAGAGCTGAGTAAAACTTGTGTCATATACTACCTATTGAGGTCTTGTGGGTGCAAAAGATCTCCTTGAATTCAAAACCACCAAGTGTCGGTGTAACAGTATGGGATCCAGTATGCAAATAAGTAGGTTATTGGTCTCTGATAGGAATCTAGGCATTTAGAAAAGCAAGTTTTTGTTTGGTGGTGACAAGCCAAACATAGACCTTCTTTTTACCTCAATCTGCTGACCAGACAAGACACAGACCCTCCGGTTTCCTGTTTTTTTGTCTCATGATTAACTAGCTAAGATTAGAACCGTTGGTTGTTGTAAAGGAAAAACCCACTTGAGTCTCCTGTGTAGGGGAAAACCCAGTTCTTCCCTACAGTGTCTTTCTTTCCTGTATTTCTCCTATTTGTGTCTCTTTCACTACTCCCACAGAACTCTTCACTTCTAACACTTTGGGTCACCAAATGTTTGGAGGTTTTTAGCCGCAGCAAGCAATTCTCTGTCACTGGGTATCCTACAATCTAACTCAATTTTAGCACTAACTACCTGGAGATGGCATCAGATCCCACAAGTTAAGGGCCCAGTCCCACAAAACTGTCCCCCACATCTGTGCTTCTGAACAACCAGCTCTAGATCCCAGAGGTTCCAGTGACTCTCCATCTTGGTTAATTTGCTAAAGTGGCTCACAGAACTCAGGGAAATATATAAAAAATATGATAAAGGATACAGATGAACTGCAAGATGAAGAGATACATAGGGTAAGGTCTGGGAGGGTCCTGAGTGCAGAAGTTTCTGTCCTTGTGGAGTTGGGGTATGTCACATTCCCAGTATGTGGAAATGTTCGCCCACCTGGAAGCTCCCTGAATCCCTTACTATAGGAATTTCTTCAAGGCTTCCTCATGTAGGTACAATTAATTATTAACTCCATTTCCAGCCTTGGTCTTTTCTCTGGAGGATGGTGTTGGGGCTGAAAATTACAAGCTTCTAATCATGGCATGGTCTTTCTGGTGACCAGCCCCCATTCAGGAGCCAATCAAGAGTCACCTCATTAGAACAAAAGATGTTTCTAGTGCTCTTATCACTTACGAATTTACAAGGGTTTTAGGAGCTCTGTGCCAGGAATCAGGGGCAGAGACCAAATATATATTTTCTATTATCTCACAGTCATGATTGAGTAGCTGCGTTCAGAACTGTTTATTCTAGTTCTATATTCTCTGTGAAGTCTTCTGTGTCAACCCCAAGGAGAATTGGCTTCTTCCTCCCCTCTGTTTCTAGTCCTCTCTGTCATTGCCCTCCCAGGGCGGACAGCCCTCCCTCCCTCCCTCCCTCCCTCCCTCCCTCCCTCCCTCCCTCCCTCCCTCCCTCCCTCCCTCCCTCCCTCCCTCCTATGTTTCTAAGTATTTTTCTTTTGCCTCTACTATACTAAAGCTCCTTCAGTTCAAGAGTTGTTTGTTTTTATTAATCTTTACATCCTCAGAACTTGTCAGCTTGGTCACTATTCAATAAATATGTGTTGAAAGAATGAATTTCCAGGGTAAGATATTTCTAACACTTGATCTGTTTTTTCATAAAGCGTAAAATAATTTTGTTACATAAACACTCTGTATCTTATACTGTGTCAAATTGTGAATAATGAACAGCATAAGAACAATTATATAGAGAAAGGCAATGCAGTGTCATGTTTAAAAATGTGGGTATGGAAACTAGACCATATGGATTTTAATCCCTAATTCCTAGATGTGTGACCTTGGGTGAGTAACTTTACACTGTGTGTGCCTCACTATCCTCATCTGTCAGGGTTCCAGGTGGGGGCAAGGATTGAAATACTTAAGACAGGCACAGAGTAGGCACTCAATATAAATCACATATGTCCAGTCCCCTGAGCCCATTACTCTGGGCTAAAGACAAATGTGCTATTATAGGAATCATTGACCTTCAGGGACGTGTTCGTGGACTTCACCTTGGAGGAATGGCAGCAATTGGACTTTACTCAGAAGAACCTCTACAGGGATGTCATGCTGGAGACCTACAGCCACCTAGTCTCTGTGGGTGAGGGACTGCTCCATGGTGTGACTAGAATACCCCTACTCATGTTTCCCTCTCTCGGCTGCTGCATGCTCAAGGGTGTCTGAAGCCCTGAATGAGTTCGGGCCTAAGGCTCACTGTCAAGAATTCATAATCCTGTTTGCACCCTGCATTGTATGTTTATGTTCTCACCTTCTATGTGAATGTTCTGCATGAAGGGCAAATAGCTGTGCTCATGGGACAGTCACCGAGGCCAGACCATCTTCACCCTGCAAGGATGGGCCTCTGTTCTAGACTGCCTCCAACATTAATAACAAAGTCCTGTGTCATTTCCCCTCCACAGGATACCTGGTGGCTAAACCAGATGTGATCTTCAGGTTTTCACAAGGAGAAGAGGCCAGGAGGGCAGATGGAGAACCCATAATGCAGAGCTGTCCAGGTGTGCACATGCCAGCCAGTCACTATAGGGCAATAGGAATGCAGTAGAGCAGTGAGAACTTGGCCTCGGGACTTGCCCATGAGCTCT
Source organism: Miniopterus natalensis (assembly GCF_054644295.1). Classification (NCBI taxonomy): domain Eukaryota; kingdom Metazoa; phylum Chordata; class Mammalia; order Chiroptera; family Miniopteridae; genus Miniopterus; species Miniopterus natalensis. The sequence goes on along the minus strand of NC_142103.1, from coordinate 76,230,126 downwards.
TCTCAGATTCCTAGGCTTAAGGAGAGGACTCGGGTCTGATGAAACGAGTTGCTGTGATATCCACAGGATGCACCCCCACCAGGAGGGGGATGCCTCTTGGTGGGTGGGGGGGCATCCCTACAGCCCTTCTATAGTTCTTTTGCTCTTAATGGGAGTTCAGGCCTAGTGAAACCAGTGCTGCTCCTAAGATCCCATTTCTACCTTCTGGCATCCTGGTTGGCTAATGAGAAGTGCCAAGCCTTTCCTCCTGCCTTCTCCCTCCTTTCTGGAACCTACAGGGCTTTCCCCCTCTTGGACATTTGCATTTTCATCAGAATAGAAGCAGATACAGCTGTGATGATTCCTCTCTATTTGCTATATGGTGGACCCTTTAAGTCTGAAACTTGGAGTCTTGTCTTCAACCTCAGGAAGGTGATCCTACCTGGTAATAAAGAATCAGCGTGGACAAAAAGCTTTGCTAGTGACCTTCAACTCTACCAGGCTAAGTACCCACATGTCTTTGTCTGCCCTCACGGTGTGAATGAACAGTGTCAACATTCACACAGGTCTCTGTTTTCTTATTTCCTCTCAGACTCTTCCAAAGCTGACTTGATGCTGCCTGTTTTCAGATTCCTTCTCTTATCAGTATTTCCTTCCCATTCAACTCTTTTGTCTTTTGTATTATCTATTTATTCAAAAAAAATAACTGGAGAGGACATTACTTCATGGTGGCAGGTTTCAGTGAGCCATATCTCAGTATTGGACAGAGCTGATTCTTTCCTTGTCTATTTTTTTGTTTTTGCTCTGCACTCCTAATGGGGATTCAGACAGTCTTCAGGTGTTAGTCTTCCTCTTTTTCTCTCCCACTCACAGTGGCCACTCAGTGTGCCTGTCCCAAAGAAGTCTATCTAGAAAGCTACTACTATTCAGTGTGATTCATGGACTAACAGCATGGGGAAGGCCCAGGCTCCAAGTAGAAATGCAGACTCTTGGGGCCACCTTAGATTGACTGAATCTGAATCTGCATTTCAACAGCTGTTAAAATTTGTGTCAGAGCTCCAGCTGTAGTCAGACACTGGCCCAGCTAATTCCAGGTGACTCTCGGGTGCCTTTCCTAGAACCCACACCTAATGGGCAGAGGCGTCCTCTCTCTCTGAGCCTCCCTGTGCAGGCGTGTTCCCACCTCCCTGTAGCTTCTCCCAGGGACATTTCAGGCTACAATTTCCTCTTTATTGCTCAGTCATTCCCATATCTGCTCCTTGTGGAGATTCACCAGGATTTCTGGTCTGCTGATGGCATGCTTTTTCCTACTTCCAATGTTTCCAGGGATTGTAATTACTGTGAGTTCATTCTCATTTCACTGGTATCCTGAAAGGAGGAATAGCAAACTAGAGGCACAGTCCAGCCTTGGAGTCCCAATTCCCTTATATAAAAATTACATAATATTAAAAGTAATGGGGCTAACGTTATGTAGGAGTTTGGAACAGTATGTTATTCAGAGTAATCATAATGCATTTCTAGTCATACCTCCAACTGGAGCCTCTTCTCATGGATTCTGTTTTTAATGCTTCTGATGAGCACCTCTCTAGGTTCAGGGAGTTTTCAGTTTTGCCTCCCTTCTATGAAAGATAAGGATTTAGCTCAATTACACATTGACCTTTTGCTCCCCAGCTCTTTCACAGTTTTTATTAAATTTTTATTTCTAGTTTCTTGATTTTGCTGGTTCTTTGTTATGTTGGATAATTTTGGATTTTATCCTAGATATTGGTGGTTTTGTTTTTAATATTTGCTTATCATGTAATAAACCTAGTTAGATTCAGACCACTAGTTTTGTCTCACCATCTGTGGGTGTTGATTCCAGTCAGTTCAGTTTTCAAAGCCTTTGCTGTGTTCCTTTGGATCAGTGTTGTGTATGCACCATTTAAGGGTTAATGTGAGACTTGAGTGGTGGTTTAAGTCTTTATGCAGTTTTCAAAGCCTTTGCTGTTCTGCTTCAGGTCTGTCTCATGCACGTGTCACTCAGGTGTTAGTCTCAGACTTGAGCTGTGGTGTAAATCTTAGTTCAGTTCTTAAAGTTTTTGTATGAGGCTTTGCTTTCCTTGCATAGCCCTTGGATGAACTCATGTCTTGTGGAGATCCATATGCCATTGGGACAAAGTCTTGCTAAAAAAAGAAACTGACTGATATACGGGCTGCTTTTCCACTTTTGATTCACTTTCAAATCTGCCTGCTATGGTCTACCTATCAGAATCCTCAAGTAGTTGTTTTACATATTTTATCCAAAGTTTTTATTTTTTTATTTTGTATTTTATTTTATTTTTTAAAATATATCTTTATTGATTTCAGAGAGAGGAAAAGAGATGGAGAGAGAGATATAGAAACATCAATGATGTTAGTCATTGATTGGCTGCAGCCTGCAATCCGGGCATGTGTGCTGAACGGGAATCAAACCCCGATTGCCTGGATCCTAGGTCAACGTTCAACTGCTGAGCCACTCCCGGCTGGGCTTGTCCAGAGTTTTTAGTTGCAGTAATCAGTAGGAGAGAGAGGGGCTGTAGTAGACATACTTCACTATGGCCAGAAATGGAAGCCTCAATTTTATTCATTCATGCTTTTATCTTTATTATTTCTGTCCTTCTGCTAGTTTGAATTTAATTTTCTCTTTTCCTAATTTCATAAGGTAGAAGCTTAGATCATTAATTTGATAGCTTCTTTTTCTAATATAAGCATTGCAAATGCTATGACTGTTTCTAAGTACTGATGTAGCTGTTTTAATGCCTTTATTTTGGTATAATTGACATGCAAGAAATTGCACATATTTAAAGTGTACAACTTGATAAGTTTTGACATTACACACTCATGAATTTATCACCACAATCAAAATAATGAAGTCATGAATGAGCTGCAAAGTATTTCCTCCTCTCTTCAGTTCTTTGGAAGAATTTGTGTAGAATTGGTGTTACTTCTTCCTTAAATGTTTGATAGAATTCCCCAGAGAGTCATCTGGGACTGGAGTTTTCTTTCTGGGAAGACATTAAACTACAGTTTCAATTTCTTTAATAGATATTGGGTAATTCAGATTATTTCTTCTTGAATGATTTTGTAATTTGTGTCTTTCAAGGAGTTTCACCTAAATTGTCAAATGTATTGGCATAAAGTTGTCCATCATATTCCCTTATTATCCTTTCTGTTTTTGAGGGTCAATAGTAGTCCCGTTTTAGTTTTAAAAAGCCTAATGACGTATAGTAGTGAAAACTATGAACTTCATTGAAAGGGAAATCTTTCCCCCAGCTAATGCCTGCTTCAGTGCTTCAGGCCAGAAGTTTTGAATGGTAAAGGAAGCACGCTCAGCTTTTTCTTTCCTCTCTAGCTAGCTCTTCTCCTTCTTCCTCAACCTACCCCCCCCCCCCAACAATTAGGTAATCTCTGGCTCCTTGGGTGAAGCAGGTGAGGAAGGAAGAAGATACAAAGGACAAAAATAGTTTGACCTAACTGATAATGATATAATCTGATATTAGTGCCCTCTGCATATGAGATTCCAAAGGCCGATTCTTCCTGTTCTTGGTACTTTTTTGGTTTTCTTGGTGATGCCATAGCTAGGGCCCCTTGACTATAATTTCCTCAATAAAGGCAGTTCCTCTTTTCCAACAAGCTGTTTAACATATCTCTTTCTCACCTTCACCCTTCAGCCCCATAGTACACCTCCAATCTCTTTTTGCTGAGGTCACTTTGATACTAGCAGAAAGCCTAATTTCCAAAGTAACTCAGCCCTCTTCATATACAGAGGGTCCATATCTGGCTCACAAAGTGTGTGTGTGTGCACGTGCACACATGCTTGCACACATGGTGGGAACTGCACCTTAATCTCTTCACCCATGTGCAACCTCTTCTCTGCTGCCACATCCTGCCTCAACTTGCCAGTCACCAGTAGCGTTTTTCTAGGTACAAATCAGGTGCCAAGTACTCTGTGTCCCCCAAACTCTAGTGGACACACATCAAGCAAGTTGTCTTCTCCAAGTTCTTAGTATATTAGGGGTAAGACAAGAATACTCCTCCGTCCCCTGTTGTGGGAGAGAGAAAATACTACAGCTTTCCAACAGATCTCTCCAAAGAAACTTTCTTCCTCAGCTTCTTCAACTTTAATACTCTTGTACTTTTAAGGTGAATGTTACTGCTGACATACATTAAGTGGTTTTGATCTACTCCTTTTAAGTTCTGCAAAGGTCTCTGGACTGGGGAAGCATTTGGTAGTATTTTATTACCAACCTTTAAACAAAAATAGTGGGTTTTTTTATTTTTTTTTCCTGCAATGCTGTATATGGGTTCCAATATAATGTTAAATCAATTCCCTAAGAGCGTGGAGTGCAGCTGAGTGGGCAGATGCAGCTTCCTGAAATGGCTGAAACTTCATTGTTTGAGCAGGAAGCATCGATGTTAAAATGCAAAGTTCTATAATCTTTTTCGGCCAAACCAATGGTACAGACAGTGCTTGATTTAGACCAGCTGCCCTATAGAACTTTCTGCCATTATGGCAGTGTTCTTTCTTTATACATGGAATTGTAGTATGGGCACACTCTACATTTTGGTAATCTGGTAAGTGGGAATTTGTATCTTACTGTAATTTTCATTTCATTGATTATCAGTAAAGGTATTTATCATTTCATATGGTATTGACTATTTGGATTTCCTCTTCTGTGGCTTGCCTGTTGATATCCTTTATTCATGTTTTTGTTAGGCTGTTTGTCTTTTTATTGATTTATATGGATTCTTTATATATTCTAGATTTCAATTTGGCATGTAGTCAATATCTTTTCTTAGTCTTGGTGATTTGATGGGGTTTTTTTAGTAGAAGTTTTAATTGTAATGCAATCAGATTTATCTTTTTTTTTTAGTTTTTGCTTTTTGTGTAATTTAAAGTACTTTTTCTGGGTGAACTCATAAAGATGTAATATAATTTTCTCCTAAAATTTTAAAATTTTGCTTTTTATTTTCTTAAAATCTGCCTTGAATTTACTGTTATACAACTTGCACCAAGCCAAGCCATGTATTGAAATGTACTGAACCCTATCCATAGCAGTGTGTGATGGCATTTCAGCCACAGGTCAAGTTCCATAAACATGCTGGTCTCTTCCTAGGTTCTCTATTTAATTCCATTGACCTTTTTGTCCCTTTGCCATTATTATGCTTTTATAACTTTATTCCAGTGAGTTAAACTATGTAAAGCACTTAATGCGGCACCAGCTACTTAGTGATGCTATAGAAATGTCAAATGTTACACCAATCTTAGTGTTATTGACATTAATAACTGGCAGGATGAATCCCCCTTATCTCTTTTGACTCTGGTCTTCCATGCAGGAATTTTAGGCTTAGTTTCTCAAGTTCCGTAGAAACCCTCATTTGGGATTCTGATTGCAATTACACTGTATTTTGAGAAAGGTTAGGAGTAGGTTGGGGATTGGCATCCTTTTACTGTTGAATTTTCTTATCAGTGAACTCTTATTTAGCTTTTCTTTTCTGTCATTTAGTAATGTTTTGAACTTGTCTTTGTGAAGTGCTTGCACGTTTTTTGTTAAATTTATTCCTAGATACCTCTTAGTTATTATTGCAATTGGGATTGAGATCTTTTTTCCTAGTATATTTTTTAACTGGTTAATTCTAGTGTATAAGAGTGCTAGTGATATTTATATATTCAACTTGTGTTCAGAAACCTTTCTGAATCCTTTTATTCATACTATTAGTTTTGAGAATTTCTTAGGTCTTCTATGTAAAAATGCAATTTTGACTCTTCCTTTCCAATTATACATTTTTTAAAAAGATTTTTCCTTTGATCTTTAAAGAGAGAAGAAGGGAGAGGGAGAGAGAGAGAAACATCAATCAGCTGCCTCCTGCACACACCCCACTGGGGATTGAGCTCGCAACCCTGGCTTGCGCCCTGACCAGGAATCCAACCGGCAACTTTTTGGTGCACTGGAAGGTGCTCGACCAACTGAGCCGTACCAGCAGGGCTCCATTTATACCTTTTATTTCTTTTTCTTCTCTCATTGTATTAGGCAAGGCCTGCAGTACAGTGTTTAATAAATGCAGTGATAGTGAATTCCTTATTTGTTTCTGATTTTAATGGAAATGATGAGGACAATGATAATAATGTAATGATAGGCAATATGTGAGTACTTGCTATATGCTACAAATGCACTGTTCTGTATGCTTTGCACATATTACAAAGTTTAATCCTTCCAATTACCCTGTAGAATAGGTTATCTTCATTTTATAGATGAGAAAACTGAGACACAGAGAGATGATATAACTTCTAAAACTTTCACCATTAAATTTATTTGCTGTGGTATTTTGAAAGATACCTTTCATGAAAAGCTCCTTTTATATTTCTAGTTTTCTAAGAATTTTTTAAAAAATTATGAATGTGTTGCTTTTTTCTCGAATGTTTATTTTCTGCATCCATTGAGAAGGTCATTTTTTCCTTTAATCTATTCATGTGGTGGATTATATTAATAGATTATCTGATATTGAACTGTTCTTGCATTCTTGCACTAAACTCAGTTGTGAAGCATTTTTTTAAATTAATTGAATGCAGTTTACTCATATTTAAGAATTTAGCATTAATACGCAGGATTGAGTTAGAGCTTAGATTTTCTTTCCTTGTACTGTCCTCTTATTTTGGTATCCAAGATTATACTAGATGTATAAAATACAATGGGTACTTTTCCCTCTTTTTCTAATTTCTAAACTGTGTGAACTGAAGTTTACCTGTTCTTGAGAGTTTGATAGCCATCATCTACAAAAACATCAGGATAAGATGGCTTTTTTTAGGGCAAAACTTTTTTTTCCTTTAATTCATTTATTTTTATTAATTTATTTTTTATTTTTGTTCAAAATATTAAAGATGTCCCCTTTCCTCCCCATTGATCCATTCCACCCTGTCCTAACCCCCTTCCCAGTCCTTGGGTTTTGCATATATGCATATAAATTCTTTGGTTAATCTCTCCCCCTCCACCCACCTGCCCTCCTCCATCCCTCTGACATTCGTCAATCTGATCCATGCTTCCTTGTCATTGAATCTATTATGATCATCAGTTTATTAAGATCTTTAGATTCCACATATAAGTGAGATCATATGATATTTGTCTTTCTCTGCCTCGCCTATTTCACTTAGCATAATATTCTCCAGATCCTTCTATACTGTCCCAAAGGGTATGAGATCCTTCTTTACTGCTGCACAGCATTCCATGGTGTAAATGTCCCACAGCTTTTTTATACATTCTTCTACTGATGGGCACTTGGGCTGATTCCAGATCTTAGCTATTGTAAGTTGCGCTGCTATGAACATATGTACATATATTCTATCTGATTAGTGTTTCAGGATTCTTAGGATATATTCCTAGAAGTGGGATCACTGGGTCAAAAGGCAGCTCCATTTTTAATTTTTTGAGGAACCTCCATACTGTTTTCCACAGTGCTTGCTCCAGTCTGCATTCCCACCAGCAGTGTACTAGGGTCCTCCTTTCTCCACATCCTCGTCAGCACATGTCATTTGTTGATTTGTTGATAGTAGCCATGCTGACAGGTGTGAAGTGATACCTCATTGTGATTTTAATTTCCATCTCTCTGATGATTAGAGACATTGAGCATTTTCTCGTATATCTCTTGGCCATCTGTATGTCCTCTTTGGAGAAGTGTCTGTTTAGGTCCTTTGCCCATTTTTAAATTGGATTGTTTGTCTTCCTCTTGCTGAGTAATTTGAGATTTTTGTACACTTTGGAAATTAGCCCCTTATCGGATACATCCTTGGCAAATATGTTTTCCCAGACCATGGGGTTCCTTTGTATTTTGAGGCTGTTTTCTTTTGCTGTGCGGAACCTTTTTAGTTTGATGTAGTCCCATTTGTTTATTTTTTCCTTTGTTTCTCTTGCCCTAGGAGCTGTATCAGTGAAAATTCCACTACATGAAATGGTTGTTACTTTACTGCCTATTTTTCTTCCAGGATTTTTATGGTTTCGCAACTTACATTTAAGTCTTTTATCCATTTTGAGTTTATTTTTGTGTATGGTGAAAGTTGGTGGTCTAGTTTCATTTCTTTGCATGTATCTGTCCAATTTTTACAGCACCACTTATTGAAGAGACTGTCCTTACTCCATTGGATGCTCTTGCCTCCTTTGACAAATATTAACTGACCATAATGGCATGAGTCTATTTCTAGGGTCTCTGTTCTATACATTGATCTATATGTCTGTTGTACAAATAGCAGGCTGTTCTGATTTGTAGTACAGTTTGATATCTGGTAAAGTGATCCCTCCCACTCTGTTCTTTTTCTCAAGATGGCTGCAGCTATTCGGGGTCTTTTTGGTTCCATATAAATTTTCAAAATGTTTGTTCTAGATCTATGAAATACGCTGTTGGTATTTTAATAGGAATTGCATTGAATTTATAAATTACTTTGGGTAGTATGTACATTTTAATAATATTAATTCTTCCAATCCATGAGCATGGTATATTCTTCCAATTGCTTATATCTTCCTCTATTTCTTTATCAGTGTCCCGTAGTTTTCTGAGTACAGGTCTTTTACATCCTTGGTTAAGTTTATTCCTAGATATCTTATTTTTTTAGTTGCAATGATAAATGGTATTGTTTTTTTAGTTTCTCTCTCTGAAAGTTCATTGTTGGTGTATAAAAGTGCCATTGATTTCTGGATGTTGATTTTGTATTCAGCTACCTTGCCAAATTCATTTATCAAATCTAGTAGTACTTTGAAGGAGTCTTTAGGGTTTTCTATTTACAATATCATGTCATCTGCAAATAATAACAGTTTTACTTCCTCCTTTCCAACTTGGATACCTTTCATGTTTTCCTCCTTTCAGATGGCTGTGGCAAGGACTTCCAATACTATGGTGAATAAGAGTGGTGAAAATGGACATCCCTGTCTTATTCCTGTTTTTAATGGAAATGGTTTTAGTTTTTGATAATTGAGTATGATGTTGGCTCTAGGTTTGTCATATATGACCTTTATTATATTCAGGTATACTCCCTCTATTCCCACTTTGCTGAGAGTTTTTATCAGAAATGGGTTCTGGATTTTGTCAAAGGCTTTTTCTGCATCTATTGATATGATCATATGATTTTTGTCCTTCATTTTGTTTATGTGATGTATCACATTTATTGATTTGCGGATGTTATACCAACCTTCCATTCCTGGAATAAATCCCACTTGGTTGTGCTGTATGATCTTTTTAATGTATTGCTGGATCCGGTTAGCTAATATTTTGTTGAGAATTTTAGCATTTATGTTCATCAGGGATATTGGCCTGTAATTTTCTTTCTTTGTAGTATCTTTATCTGGTTTTGTGATTAGGATGATGCTGGCCTCATAAAAAGAGTTTGGGAATTTTCTCTCCTCTTGAATTTTCTGGAATAGTTTGAATAGAATAGATATTAATTCTTCTTTGAATGTTTGGTAAAACTTGCCTTTAAATCCGTCTGGTCCAGGACTTTTGTTTGCTGGGAGTTTTTTGATTGCTGCATCCATTTATTAGTCGTTATTGGCCTATTTGGGTTTTCTGCCTCTTCTAGATTCAGTTTTGGAAGACTGTATGCTTCTAGGAATTTGTCCATTTCACCCATGTTGTCCAGTTTGTTGACATATAGTTGCTCGTAGTATTTTCTTGCAATCATTTGTATTTCTGTTGGGTCAGTTGTTATATCTCCTCTTTCATTTCTGATTTTATTTATTTAGGCCTTCTCTCTTTGTTTCTTAGTGTGTCTGGCTAAAGGTGCATCAATCTTATTTATCTTTTCGAAGAACCAGCTCTTGGTTTCATTGATTTTTTTGGTATTGTTTTTTTAGCCTCTATGTCATTAATTTCTGCTCTGATCTTTATTATTTCCTTCCTTCTACTTTCTCGGGATTTTTCTTGCTCTTCTTGATCTAGTTATTTTAGTTGTTGTGTTAGATGGTTCATTAGAGCTTTTTCTTCTTTCTTGAGATAGGCCTGTAATGCTTTCTCTGTGTCCCATAGATTTGGGGCTGTTGTCTGTTCATTTTCATCTTATTCCATGAAGTGTTTGATTTCTTCCTTGATCTCATTGGTAACCCATTCATTGTTTAATAACACGCTATTTAGCCTCCATGTGCTTGAATATTTTTGAGTTTTTTTATAGTGGTTGATTTCTAGTTTCATGGCATTGTGATCCAAGAAGATGCTTGATATGATTTCAATCTTCTTGAATTTGTAGAGACTTGCCCTGTGCCCTAACATGTGGTCTGTTTTTGAGAATGTTCCATGTGCACTTGAGAAGAATGTATATTCTGCTGCTTTGGGATGAAATGTTCTGTAAATGTCAATTAAATCCATTAGATCTAGTGAGTCATTTAAGGTCTGTGCTACCCTGTTGATTTTTTGTCTTGATGGGATCTGTCCAGTGGTGACAATGGGGTGTTAAAGTCCCCAACTATGTGTTGCTGTCAATCTCCCCTATAAAGTCCAACCAGAATTTTTTTTATATATTTAGGTGCTCCTATATTGGGTGTATAAATGTTTATAAGGGTTATTTCCTCCCGTTGGATTGATCCCTTTAGTATTATGTAGTGACCATCTTTGTCTCTTGTTATGGTCTTTATTTTGAAGTCTATTTTGTCAGAAATAAGTGTTGCTACTGCAGCTTTTTTCTCATTTCCATTTGCATGGAATATTATTTTTATCACTTTTAGCCTGTGTGAATCTTTTGCTCTCAGATGGGTCTCTTGTAGACAGTATATATTTGGGTCCTGTTTTCTTATCCATTCAGCAATTCTGTTTCTTTTGATTGGACCATTTATTCTATTTACATTTAAGGTTACTATTGATATATATTTAATGTTTTCCATTTTTCCCCTTTATGCTGATGTACTATTCTCTCACTATTCCAGTTTTTCTTAGAGCGGTCATTTAAGTATTCCTTACAGTTCTGGTTTGGTGGAACTGAACTCCTTTAGCTTTTTTTTTTTGTCTGGAAAGCTCTTTATTTCACCTTCAATTGCTGGATAAAGCAATCTTGGTTGCATGCTCTTGCTTTTCATTACTTTGAGAGCTTCCTGTTACTCCCTTCTGGCCTGAAGAGTTTGTGTTGAGAGATCTGATGTCAGCTTTATGGGGATTCCCTTGTAGGTCACTGCTTTTCTCTCTCTTGCAGCCCTTAATATTCTTTCTTTGTCCTTGGCATGTGCCATTTTAATTATGATGTGTCTTGGAGTGGGTCTCTTTGGGTCCCTCTTGTTTGGAACTCTCTGTGATTCTTGAACTTGTGTGGCTTTCTTCCTCCCCAGCATAGGGAAGTTTTCTATCATCATTTCCTCCACTAAGTTCTCTATCCCTTGCTCTCTTTCCTCCCCCTCTGGTATTCCTATCATGCGAATGTTATTTCGCTTCATGTTGTCCCAAATCTCCCTTAGGCTGTCTTCATGCTTTTTAAGTGTTTTTTCTTTTTGCTACTCTGATTGATTTTTCCTACCTTGTCTTCTAAGTCACTTATTCTATCCTATGCTTCACTGAGCCTGCTTTTAATTCCTTCCAGTGTATCTTGATATCAGATACAGCATTCTTTATTTCTTTCTGAAATTTGTTGATGTTATGTATCTCTTTTCTCATGTTTTCACTAAGTTCCTCAACCTTACCATCTAGTGCCTTGTTTTTCTCATTAATTTCCTGGAGCATCTTTATAATCATTAATCTGAACTCTTTCTGATAGCTTGCTTTAACTCCATCTCATCAAAGTCTTTTTCTGGAGATTTTGCCTTTAATTTGGGGGTTGTTTCTTTGTCTCCCCATTTTGGTAACTCTTAGTGTGTGTATCTATATATTAGATATATTTTCTCTCTCCCAGTCTTATGGGGAGGGCTTTTATATTTTAAGTCCAGTGGAGCCCAGAGGTGTGTCTTCCTTATACTTCTGAGCTCTTTGCTCTAAGCATGTCTCTTTTGTGGGTGTCCTTTTTGTGGGTTCTTTGGGCTTTTCTGTTGTGGTTGGGTCTAGATTGTTGTTGACCTGTTCTTGGGAGGACTCTCCTCTCAGGTTGGTTAACTGTGTGTCTCAGCCCCAACCTGGTCGTGTAAGCAGTTGTATGGGTGCTGGCAAGGCAGGACAATACACAACTAAACTTCCAGGAAAGAATGGTTATCTTACAAAATATCTTGACAATCTCAATGAAACCAACCCAAGTGAAAATAGAATGGGGAGAGTGAAGGGAGAACACAAATTCTAAAGCCAAATTTAAAAAAAAGGTTAAAAAAAGAAAGAGAGAAAGAAAAGTAAACCTTAGAGATAGAAACTATGTTGTTGTTAATAGTGATGAAAATTTAGAAAATAATAATAAACTAACCATAAATGTAAAAAATAGAGAAGTTACTGGGAGATGAAAGAGGCAGAGAAAAGATTCTGAAAGAAGGGCCAGCAAAAAATTAAGGAGAGACTAGGAATAGGATAATAGTTGAAAATTAAAAAAAAAAAAAAATACAGTAAAGAGAATAAGAGAAACTAACAATTGAACAAAAAGACTGGAAGACAGAAAGGAGAAAAACAAAAGAAAGAAAGAAAAGATGAAGAAAAAAAAAAAGTTATACCAATGAATTGAGAGGAGAGAGATAGATAGAGCCAGGGCAGGGAGGGAGTCTAATAAGAGATATAGGGGGAACTATAGAGACAAGCAGTAAACTTGTTGGTTATAATGATAAAGTCTCAGCAATTAAGCAGAGAAAATCAAGAAAATCTTGATAATAGAAGCAAGGATAAAACTAAGCAAAGCATAGAAACAAAACAAAACCAAGAAACAAAACCCTAAAAAATTTAAGCAAAACAAAATTCTTTAAAAGTATAAAATTTAAAAAGAAAAGGAAAAAAAATTTTTTCCCCTTTCTTGAAAAAACAAATAGGCGAGTTTCTTCTGGGCAGCTTATGTTGCCTGCGCCTCTCTGTTTTGTATGCTGATTTCTGTTCTCCTGGGATATACTTGTGTATCAGCCAATGTCAGGAGCTGTCTGGGTTTGGCTCTGGTGTCCTTAGGGTGTTGGCTAATCTGAAGCTCTCTGTGGGCCACCTCCTCTTGTCAGCTGTTTTGCAACCTTGTAGTTGATTGGCTTTACTTCAGAGTCTTCTATAGAGTCTTTAAGGTGCAGGAGGGCTAGTGTAGCTCAGGGTATCCCTCCCCTTCCTTAGAGGTTTTGCTGTCAGGCAATATGTCCACTCCCTTCTAGCCTGTAGAGTTTCTGATGAGAAGTCAGCTGACAGCCTTATGGGAGTTCCTTTGTAGGTAACAAATTGCTTTTCTCTTGTCTTTAAGATTCTCTCTTTGTCTTGAATTTTTGGCATTTTAATTACAATGTGTCTGGGCGTGGGCCTCTTTGGGCTCTTCTTACTTGGGACTCTCTGTGCCTCCTGAACGTGTGTGACTTTTTCCTTCACCAGGTTAGGGAAGTTTTCTGCCATTATTCCTTCAAACGGGTTCTCTATCCATTGCTTACTTTCTTCACCTTCTGGCATTACTATGATGTGAATATTGTTATGGTTCATGTTGTCCCACAGCTCCCTTAAACTGTTCTCCTGTTTTTTAATTGTTTTTTCTTTTTGGTTCTCTGATTGAGTGCTTTTTTCTACCCTGTCTTCTAATTCACTGATCTGATCCTCGGCTTCAAACTGATCTGCTGTTTATCCCTTTCAATGTATTCTTTATTTCTGCTATGTCATTCTTAATTTCCTTCATAGTTTTCCATATCTTTTTTCATGCTGTTGAGCATTCTTACAGTTAGTATTCTGCACTCTATATTTGATAGATTGTTTATCTCCATTTCATTTGTCTCTTCTGTAGAATTCTTTTGTTCTTTCATTTGGGGTTTGTTTGGGTTTTGGGGGTTTTTTTTGTGTGTGTTTTTTTGTCTTCCCATTTTGGCTGCCTCTTGGGTTTGTTTCTATGTATTAGGTAGATCTGCAAGGACTCTGTCTTTTTCAAAGCTCTCTGATGCAGGCCAATGTCAATGTCAGACACTGTTTGTACTGGCCTTGGATACCCTGTTTGAAACTTTAAGCAATCCATGGCTTGTGACTCCCTCTGCTGGGGCTGGGTGTGTTTGGAAAGGACCAAGATGTGCATCAAGTTTTGCTTTTCCAAGTGCCAGGTCCAGAAGCAGATCAGGCAAAGACTCAAAGCTCCCAGAGGTCCACCTTTGCCTGCAGGCTGATTGTTATTATGAGTCTCTTAATGAGCCTTAAGCTGTAGACCACAGCAAGATTTCAACTGCACAGGGTGGGGTGAGAGGTTTTCCAATGGGTGAAGCATTTGCTCCCCTCCCCTCCCAGGCTAAAGCTGCTTGGATGGTAAAAGTCTGCCTGAGAAATATGTCTTCTGCAGTATTGGGGAATGACTCAGTAAAGGAATCCAGATGATTGCCCTCCGAGCTCTATCCCCACAGCCACCACCCCTGGATTTTCCTCATGCAGCTCTAGTCCACTCTACTGTCCCTCTACTAGAGCCCAGTGTGAGTGGCTGTACATGAAAATTTTGTGTGTTAGCCCTTTAAGTGGGTGCCTGCATTACCAGCCATCTCTCCCTGGCAGACAGAAACCTTGTTGCTTTTCACAGCCAGTTGTTATGTGGGCACCTTTCTCAGTTCTGGTCCTTTGGTCTGGAGAACCCAGTTTTGGGTTTAGAACCCAGAGTTCTCAGTGAGAACCCCCACAGCTGATATATCCCTCTGGTCGTTCAGCTGCTGCCTGTAGGAGCCCAGCCATCCCTCTTGTGCCTCTGCACTTCCAGTCTCTATGCTGTCTCCACTTTTTATCTTTGGTTATGAGGGTGCTCTCCAATTAGTCTTCAGTTGATTATTCAGGATAGTTTTTCTATATTTTATTTGTAATTCCAGTTTGGTCTAGGAAAGTGTCATTGTGGCTTCCACTTAACCTACTGCCATCTTGGAATCCTGATGGAATATTCTGCAGAATGGAGTTGAGATTAATCACTGAATCCATGAGACTGAGAATGAGCTGGGGTGTTAACAGCAGTGTTGGTTGCGAAACTGGACCTCTATTCTTGAGTTCAGAGCCAAGAATTCAAATTACAAGAGATAGTAGAAGTGAGCCAGCTGGGCTTCTGAAACATGTTACAGAAGCAAAAGAAGGGCCCTTGAAGATTAGGAGAGGGAAAGAAAAAGGTAAGGTCCCTAAAGGGGAAGAAGATGGGGGAATTGAAAGGCTTGTGCATGCTTTTAAGAGGGAAAGTCCCAGTAAAGCTTTCTAAAAATCCCTCTTAACTTTGTCTGTGGGAGATTCCAAATTAGTCCAGTAAATATAAACACCTCAGGCCATAAAATCCCCCTCTAAAATGGGCAGGCATCTAGACTTCCAGAAGAACGGATTCAGCACCTCAAGTAGGCAAAATAGTCTTATCAACATAGTGAACATTCCAAAAACCTAGTTGCCAGATTACACCAGAGCCAGGCTTGCTGTGTTAACACTTTTTCTGCATGTTACCTTTACTGATGGTATTTATTTCCTAACATGGATTTGAGTTACCATATATTCTTTCTTTCTTGGAGCTGAGCTCCAAGTTAGGTCAAATAGTGACAACAATCTGGGGATGGGCTTTTGGCAGAGCTTCAAAACAGGTCAGCCACCTGGTTTGCTGTGAGGCTGCCAGTTTTCACCACTCATGGACCACAGAGCTATATGAGGTCTGGGGAGTAGGGAGGTAAGTAGTACCAAATGAAACATCACAGACTTAGTTGTTTTTACTGAAGTTCACTAGTTCTTCTTGAGTAAATCTTATTAATTTGTTGTATGCTTTTGGTTATTTTCCAATGTCTTGAAATGATGGATTTTTATATTTTTTCAAGTATTTTCATTGCTTTTATGGGGGAAAGGGTTTACTGAGGTCCCCACTCCACTGTTCCAGAAGTCCTACCTTAAGGCATTTCTCTTAAAATTGCAGAAAAGTATACAAATCATAGCCGTAACAAATACACTGTACTTACCTCCCAGAATTAGCAAATGTTAACATTGCTAATTCTGTGGTGGTGTTTGTATTTAATAAAAGATAGAGAGGTTTACAGATAAAAGTGAAGCCCCATCTTCCCCTCTTGACACCTGCTCCTCTCATTCTCTCCCTGGACAAACAATATCAAGAATATGGTGAGTATTCTTCTAATCCTTGTTTTTATACTTTTACTACATGTATTTGTGTCTGTAATCAGTATAACATTCTTTTTGTAAATTTACCAGATTAGTGTTCTCAAACAATAGGGGTCTTTCTACAACTTACTTTCTGTATTCAGCATTGCACTTTGAGCTTTACCTATGTTGATACGTTATGTTTAGTTTATTCATTTTAACTCTTGTATGGTATTCCAATGTCTGAGTATCGTGGTTCATTAATCCATACTGCAATACTCAGACATTGGTGAGCATTTGGTTATTTCTAATACTTTGTAGGTGTTCTTATACATATATCCGGGCTCACATTTGCAGAATTTGTCTAGGGTATAACTACAAGTGGATTACCTAGTAGGGAATGTACATTTTCAATATCACTAGATGTATTACCTCTTTTCTCTCATAAATAGGATCAGTTTGCCTTGTATGTTTAAGAGTTTTGCATCTATGTAAATGAAATTGCTTTATAATATGCTCATATTCTGTCCTTATTTGCTTTTGACATTAAAGTCATTCTGTTTTGTATAACATTAAGCAATGTTTTACCAGTTTTCTTTTGGTTTTTAAGTGCCAGGTATATCTCTTTCCATAATTTTATTTTCAACATTTCTCTCTCGTTTTGCTCTAATTGTCTTTTGAAAACAAAGAGCTGATTTTTTTAAATGCAATTTAATATGGTTAGCCTTTAGTTAATATTTATTTATTGTGCCATTACTATATTTGTATTTCTTCCTTGTTTGTATTTTCTATATATCCTGCTTTTTCTTTACCTCTTTTTTCCTACTTTTGATGAATTTTCTTTAATTCCCTTTTCACCTTTGGCCATTTTCCTCCTGAATATTTCAAGTACCAAGCATTATTCTTAGCCATGCTGTGGCAAATTCTCTGTCTTTTCTAGTCCAAAAACGTCTTTATTTGTCATCTTTCTTTGAAATAATTTATCTAGGGATAGAATTCTAAAATGACAGGTTCTCTCAGGACTTTGAAAATATTCTTTAATGTTTTGGCTCTTTTTGCCTAAATTGGGGGCCCCCAAGATCATTACCAGATTCAGAGAATCTCAAGAAGGACTCATGGGAATCAGCATATAGTTGTATTTAGTTAAGAGGTATCACAGTGATGTAGTGAGCATATACAACTAGATCATAAGGGGGAAAGACACTAATAGATTCTGGAGGAATTCATGTATAGGATTCCTTATGCTTGCTCTCTCCCATGAAGGGTCACACAGGACACATTTCTCCTAGCAGTGAAAATTCAGCAATCTGTATGATGTTTATGCCCAGTAAGCCCATTAGAGACTCACCACCCTCAGGTTTTGTTGGAGGCTGGTCAGATACACAAACTTGGCTTAGCACATACCAAAATGCCATACTCCCAGAATGAAAGGAAATGTTCAGCATAAATCGCATTGTTTGTACGAGTAGCCTTATCTCTTAAGGAATGGTAGGGATGTTCCTGAACTCCAAATTCCCAGATATCAGCCAAGAGCCAACCTTTAAAGCAGGTCTATCTAAGTATAGCATTCTCAAAGCTTCTCTGTTAACCTATTTATTGGCATATTGTCCCTCTCCATTTTCCTCTGCTCTTCCATTTGGATTTTATATTAAACCTATGTTGGAACTTATCATTTCTCTATTTCTCTTACCATATTTCCATTTTGTTAGCTCTTTATGCTACATTTTGTGTGATTTCTCAAACTCTGTCATCTAATTCATTAAATCTGTGACTAATTCAACCTTTCTAGTTTTTTTTTTAACAACACATATATTTTATTTTTATCTTTGTGTTTCCCAAACTTCCTGTTTTTCACCCATAGTCCAGTTCTTACCTGATATCTTTGTACAGTTGAAATGCATTTATTTTAAAGTCCATATGGTTCTACACTTCTAGGAATGTGGAAATATCTTCAAATGTATCTGTTGATTCTCTTATGATGCTTCATTTCTTTGTGAGGTTTTAATTGCTTACTGTGAGCTCTTCAGTGAGAATTGGTTTTCCATAGATGTTTTGTGAGCCCTATGCTATAAAAACATAAGAATACTATACCTTTTGAAAAGTTTCCCACTGCTAGGAATCTGCTAATAACAGGACCAATTTTTAGGTTAATTTTTCAACTTGTTGTTTCTATACTACACTGATAATCATTTGGATTGGGTTACAGAACTAGGTTTTTAATTTCTTATATATAATGTCCCTATTTCAAATTTCCTTGACCAGTAGAGAGTCTTTCTAGTGGCTGTTAAACAAGCATGGAAACCCCTTGTGATTCCAGCTGTAAGCACAAATTACATTCCTGAACATTTGTGCCCTGTGGTCTAGATTCCCCTGCAAATTCTCAAGTTTCAGTTTCTTTTCATCCTACCACTTTAAATTCCCACTTCACTTTTCACATGTAATGAATTTATTTTCTTGATTTTGAGCGTGACTGTGGTGAGGAGGGGTGGAGAAGCATAGGGAGGGTATATCCACATCAGCTCAAGCCTATTGATACGATTTCTCAGCAGGATGTTTGTGAATTAATTTTATCTCAGAACAGTATAGTAGAAGCATTTACAAGTTTGATTATTCATTGCATTTTTTTCTAGAATTCTTGCAAGTTGATGACCAGAAAGACAACCACAAGGAAAGCCAAGATAAATCTCTGTGGCAAGCTACATTTATACACCAGGAAACACTGAAAGAAGAAAGTGACCAAGAAATAAGAACATGCAGAAAAATTATTTATCCTAGCACAGACCTTGTTTCTATAAGACAAAGACTCCTTAAACATTATTCATGGGAAAGATGTTCAAAACATAATTTAAACTTTCTTAGTCAAAATAGAAGCTATGTAAGAAAGAAAAATGATGAATGTCAGGGATATTGGAAAGTATGCTTCCAGTCTGATCTTGATGAAGCTCAACCTGGAGAGAAGTTCTTTGAAACTAATCAACATGGAAAAGCCCTCAACCATAAGCAAACTCTTAAAAGTCAGAGAATTCAAACTGGGGAGAAACCCTATGAATGTTCTGACTGTGGAAAAGCATTTATCCAGAAAGCAAACCTTGTTGTACATCAGAGAACTCACACTGGAGAGAAACCTTATGAATGCTGTGAATGTGCAAAAGCCTTCAGCCAGAAGTCAACCCTCATCGCACACCAGAGAACTCATACAGGGGAGAAGCCCTATGAATGCAATGAATGTGGAAAAACCTTTATCCAGAAGTCAACCCTGATTAAACATCAGCGAACTCATACAGGAGAGAAACCATTTGCATGTGGTGAATGTACAAAAGCTTTTAAGAGTTCCTATCACCTTATTAGACATGAAAAAACACACATTAGACAAGCATTTTATGAAGGTATCAAATGCGGTAAATCCAGCCTTATGCAACAAAGGATTCATATAGGTGAGAAACTTGAGTGCAGTAAACATGGGAAAGCCTTTCATGAGAAGCCCACCCCCATTAAACATCAGAGAATGCATACAAAAGAGAAACCTTATGAGTGCAGCCAATGTGGAAAAAGCTTCAGGGGAAAGTCACACCTCTCTGTTCATCAGAGAATTCACACAGGAGAAAAACCCTATGAATGTAGCATATGTGGGAAGACTTTCAGTGGAAAATCACACCTCTCTGTCCATCATAGAACTCATACGGGAGAGAAACCTTATGAATGCAGAAGATGTGGGAAAGCCTTTGGTGAGAAATCAACTCTTATTGTACATCAGAGAACTCATACAGGAGAAAAACCTTATAAATGCACTGAATGTGGGAAAGCCTTCAGTGAGAAGTCACCACTGATTAAACATCAGAGAATTCATACAGGAGAGAGACCCTATGAATGTAGTGACTGTAAGAAAGCCTTCAGTAGGAAGTCAACTCTCATTAAACATCAGAGAATTCATACAGGGGAAAAACCCTATGAATGTAGTGAATGTGGGAAAGCCTTCAGTGTGAAATCAACTCTCATTGTACATCATAGAACTCATACAGGAGAGAAACCCTATGAATGCAAAGAATGTGGTAAAGCCTTCAGTGGGAAGTCAACTCTCATTAAACATCAGAGAAGTCATTCAGGAGATAAAACTTCATAATATACTTCAGAGTGGGGTATCATCACTAGTAGTTATACCTCATTATATAGCAATTCATCTGGGAAATTAACACTTAAAGGTCAGAAATTCTACATATATTACTTAATTTCATTTAACTTAATAAAAAGTACAAAAGTGTAATTGCAGAAACATATAATAAATGTGATCAATTTTTCACCCAGAATTCTTATGCATGCATGGCAAATTGCATATCAAAGAATTCAAAAGTGGCAAAACTGTGAGTGTTTTGGTGTGGGAAAGCCTTTAGAGAGAATTTGAATGGCATTGCTTATCAGAGTATTTATGCTGAGGAAAAACTAAAAATTTAATTAGTTTATAAAACTGTTAGAAATTATGAGAGAAATATGTTCATATTCTATACCAAACATTTTGTGGAAATGGTTACAGAGGTTGCAAACAAGCACTCATTAATAACACTAAGATATATTCATTGTGGAATAGAGTATGACATTTCTGAAAGAACAGTATAATAGCCCTAGCCAGTTTGGCTCAGTAGTTATAGTGTTGGCCCGTGGACTGAAGGGTCTCAAGTTTGATTCTGGTCAAAGGTACATATGTTGGTTGCAACTCAGTCCCTGGCCCCAGTTGGTGTATGCATGGGAGACAACCAATCGATGTGTCTCTCACATCAATCTCTCTCTCTCTCTCCCCACTTCCTCCCTTCCAATCTCTCTGAGAAGCAATGGGGAAAAAATATCCTCTGGTGAGGATTTTTAAAAAATAGTATAATAAAGGATAAAATATTAATCTTAGCTAAGGCAAACTCCCAGTTTATTTCTTAGAGTGAGAAAAGATGAGTCAGCATGAGCCAAGAAAGGAGTTCAAAAAGGAGATCTTCCACATATTTATCAACATCTTCAGTGCAGAATTGCAAACCCGTTACAGAAAATACATATAGTAAGCTTCAACACAACTTGCTTAGGAACAGTGCTTACAACATATTTTGTCTTTTAAGAAAGGATAATCATTTTGTGGTTACATTTTTTTTTAATATATCTTTATTAATTTCAGAGAAAGGAAAGGAGAGGGAGAGAGAGAGATAGAAACATCAATGATGAGAGAGTCATTGATTGAGCCCGCAACCCGGGCATGTGCCCTGACAGGGAATAGAACCCCGATCGCTGGATCCTAGGTTGATGCTCTACCGCTGAGCCACACCCGGCCGGGCTGTGGTTACATTTTATGCTTCATTTTATATGGCAATAAAAGATTTTTAATTTTCAGTGTATCTCCCATCACAGCAATATTATTTAAAATAACAAAAAAATAAAATAAAAAATTTAATATCCAATAATAAGCAATTGATTAAAACTATATAAAAAGATGGGATAATATGCACCAATTACAAATTATTGTTTTTGGGGGGAAAAGTTCATGATAATCTGTTAAGTAAAAAAAACATTATAAAGCAATATACTACATGATCTGCCTTGTAAAGAAATACGTAGAGGATAGATATTCACCATTTATATCAGTGATTCTGGGTGGTAGAAATATAGCAGTTTTATGATGAGTGAAATTATATGCACATATATAAGTAAACATATATTTGTATTATATTTACATCATTTTAGGGCTGTGTGTAGGGGGGTGTAGGTAGACACAGAAAACAAAAAACTAGGAAGGAAATACACCAAATTATTAAGCAAATTATCACTTGGATGTTAGGATTGTTAATGATTTTTAAATGTAGTCTCCAGAAACTAATAAAATAAATTGTTTAATCTTGTGTATACTTAATTCTGTTTTCCATTTATTTTCCCGTTCAGTTTTGTCTTTCATATATGACATCATTCTCTTAAAAATGACCTTATTTTCATATATATATATATTGCCTATTCATTTTCCATGTGATTGTCTGAGTGTAAGGTTTTGAGTATGTACTTTGCATCTTGAGAATAGGTTTCCTGTGATTTTAGTATCTGGAATGTTATTTTCTTGATAAAAATAAAAGTATCTCCATAGTTCTTCAGTTTGTAACCACCAAATCCTGTGATATAAATTATCAGCTAACAAATTTTACAGGTGAGGAGGGATGTAGTGAACTGTCAAAAGTACCACAACATAAGGAGATAAAACTGACTTCTGACACCAAATAAAAAGCTCATTCACTGTGATATTTTTAAATGCTCACATTCCCCTCTTCTCCTTGTCTTGTTGTCAGCAGTTGTGTCAGGCACAACCAAGGTGACCCCAATGATTTCTGCCTTATATAATCCTCTTCCCTTGAGTGTGGGCAGAACTGAGGTTCCTAGCCAATAGATTATGGCAAAGGTAATGGAATTCCAATGACTTTGTTACATTCTGTGACTCTAACATAGCAGACTGGAGAGAAATTTTTCTTGCTGTCCTGATGAAAACAACCATGTTGAGAAAACCCATGTGGCAAAGAACTGAAGTTGGCTTTTAGGACCCAAGGGAACCCTGAGCTAAGACAGTGGGACTTGAGTGGCAATACTGTGGAAACGAGAAGTGAAGAGAAATAAGCCCAATAGATTGAGCTACCTTTTTCCACAATGAGCTCGCTGATTGGTAAATGGCATGAGACAGATTCAGAGATGCACAGCAGCCTAGTGCCTGAAGTATTAAGAGCTTTCAGCAGAATTATGTGCCAAGTAGATCAAACTTAAGCTCAGATCCCACCAGTGATGATAGGCCCTTGTAAATACTGCAAACTTTCAATTGGATCCTCTGAAGAACTTTACCTAAAAATGGGTGGAAGTAAATCTTTAAAAGATTGATACCCTACTTTGAATTAGCTCATGAACTAACTGAGTTAAAGTAATTTGCTCCTACTATAGTTGCCTGTCAGAAACTACAAGTCATCTATAGCCTCTTCAACTTTTCATGCACAGTGGTATTCAATCAAAAATTACCAGGCACACCCAGAATAAAACTAAGTAAAAAGTGGACGGTAGAAGCAGACCCACTGGTAATTCAGACATAGAAGTTAAAAGTCATGGTCTTTAAAATAACCAAACAATATGAACAAGAAAATTTATAAAATAAGGAAATTTATAAGAAAGCAAATTATTTCCAATAATTATTTAGTTTTTCGCTTAGAATTTTATTTTCCTGGAGTTTCAAGTTGCCCCTTTTTTTTCTAGTTTATTTTTCCAAGGTCACAAATATACCATCTAATCTATGGAATTCTCCTCTCTGGTATTAAAATTCAGGATAGTTATTAACTTTTAGGGGGAGGACTCAGGGCAAAGGGAGGACCCTCAATTAGGGTCAATAGCAATCTAGAAACTTTCTCCAAAAAATTATTATCTGCAGAAGGTGGCATTGCTACGCTCCTCATGGAATATACTGTGACCCACAGACAGGGACCTTTCAAAAGCTCCATACTCATTTCTGTCTGTCATAGACACTTCAAGCACCATATGATATGCTAGGTCATATGGCCCAATACACAGTGTGTATGGTAGACCAGACTTATTTCAAAGTGTATTTTTTCCTGGGGCACACTGACAATTGGCAGTTTTGTGAGCTATTCAGTAAATGTACTGGAATGGCATGTCAAAATGAGGTTTATGGTGCCTAACAGAGTGACTCACCAGGAGTAACAGAGTAACTCACTGAACGTGATTTTTCAAAAGTAGTATAATTCTCTGTCTCAGATTCCATGGCTTTATTCTCAAATCCCAGAGACCTGATTCTCACACTGTATCTTTTCCCACCACTGACACCTTGGACGCCATAGATCAGCCAGATCACATGGTTCAAGCAACAAGCCTTCTCACAGAATAGCCTGGTATTGTTGCAGAGCCTTTCCTGCCCCCATTCAAAGCTTGTAGGCTCCTGTGTTACCCTGTATATGAGACAGAGAAATATTTCTAGGTGTGGAATATGTTACCTCTAGATCCCAAAGAGGCCCATGATGTGCTGTATTTCTCTCATGTGAAGTTAAATTTTGTGTGGTTGAGCTTGTGGTAGTTTAAACTCACTCTCCAGGATCCAGCTGGTTTCTGCAGTGGCCAGAAGGAAGAATTAAACAGAAATATAATGAGGACCACCACCTCTTATACCTTGCATCCTTTAAGTCCTTAATGGTGGCACTAACTCTATCATCACCTAGGGTGCAATATTGTTTTCAATTTAACATCTTGGTTGATGGAGGAGACAGGAGGCAGAGGTTTCAATTTGGTGTTCCCCACTATGAAAGCTCTAACCACACAGGCCAATGTGTAGATTAGTACAACTGCTAAGTATGTGAATTCCAGTTATACACTTGGAGATTGAGGAAATGACCACTGGGTAAGTCTATAGATGCATTGGGCCACTGTGACTCAGATTTAAGCCAGAACTGCACTTATAACTTGGACCCAGTAAGCTCCCTTCCAACAGGATGGCCATGGTGATGCTTTGAGTGTCTGGGACTTCATTTCAACTCAGAAATTTGTGTGCAATAGTCCTAAGATATCTGGGTGGTCTCCTTTCCCCAGTGGATAGTAACTCAAATAAATGTCCATAGGTTCCTTTGGGGAGGGACCTATGTTTGCTACAACGTTGTAGGGTCATTCCTCTGAGAGACATGGGCATCTCCAGACAATTGGATCCAGATCTGAAATTTGACTCAAGTCAGGAAACTGAACAAGGGACCCTCACTTTCCCCCCAAAGATCAATACATGGCTTTTATTGCATCTTTAAAATATTGCAAATAAGCCTGAGGAATCATTTGGCTTCTTGCTGTTTCTATAGCTGGACAACTTAGATCTTATTCATCTGCCTGCTGAACTGTTCCTTTTTCAGAAACATAGATACCATCCAAAAATGTTCTGATATACTTGTTTTTAACTGGTTTGACTTGCTGAATCAAAGAAGCTGAATTTGATACAAGTTCAATGTGATTTCCTTCAAGAATCAACTAATCTTTCTGGGCTGGAGATACTGAACAAGCAATGCCCGACCTCCCAAACCCTGAGGATGTATTTTTCATCCAAGAAATTTCTGGTTTCAACAAGAGAACCATTCTCCTGAAAACAACATTGATGGGGAAGTGAGCGTACACAGACCTCATCTTGTAAAGTAAGCCCAGTATAACATCCTTGAACATGTTTTGTACATGACTGCAGATAGTGTGAACCATGGCCAGTTCCTTTCTATTTCACTACCATTTGTCAACAACCCCAAGCCTCTTCTTTTTCTTTCCAAAAAGAAAACTATGTAGAACTTCTATGAGTTCTACATAGATGTGATTGAAGTCTCTCTGCAGGGTGCCTCTGGGGCCCTTCACAATAACTGTGCGATCCTTCAAAGTGATGTCCACATTTTCTGGGATATCCACAGTCTGATTGCTGAGAACGGTCTTCATCCTCACAGAAGACATGGCAAAGAGCAGGACCCTCACTTTTTAATGAAACAATTTCCCTCAGGCTCCTGCTTTTTGATTCTTTTCTTTTCTGATTGTAATAGCAAAACAGCAGCCCTATCAGCTGCCCATGAATCTTACTCCTAGGGATGCCAGGCTCAACAGCAGACTCAATATAGCCAAAGAAAGAATTAATGAGCTTCAGGGAAAATGTTTAGACTTTTACCACTTAATACAATATTGGCTGTAGCCTTTTGTAGATATCTTTTAACAAATTGAGGAAGTTCCTTTCTATTCCTAGCTTATGAAAAGGTTTTTGGTGTTTTTTTAATCAGGATTTTATATTAATCTGGTCATATGTTTTTCCTATACTCTGAATTCTGAATGTTAACTCAACCTTGCATTCATTTTCAAATGTTATTGGATTCCATTTGTTAATATTTTGCTAAGAGTTTTTACATCAATATTCATGAGGGTTATTAGTCTGTACTTTCTTTCCCTGTAATTTCTTGGTCTGTAATTTCTTAGTCTAATGTCGGGGTAATTCTGGTTTGAACAATTCATTGGGAATTATTTCCTCATTTTCTTAAAGAGTTTTTATAAGATTTATATTATATTAGTATAAAGGTTGGAGGACAGTCTCCATGAGATGACCCTCACTTCTGACACCAATTGCAAGTTCAGGAGTCCCCAACCAAGGTCATTGAAAACCTACGTTCAATAATTAGAAAGATTCACATTATACTTACGATTATGGTTTATTATAGCTAAAGGATTCAGATAAAAGTCAGCCAAGAAAAGAGATACATAGGACAGAATCCTGGAAAGAACCAAACATGGAGCTTCCAGGTTTCTCTCCCTGTGTAGTCATGGACAGCATTACTTTCCTGGCACTGATGTGTGTCAATATGCACAGAATATTTCCAGCTAGGGAAACTCACCTGAGCCTTGGTTTCCAAAGTTATACTGGGATTCCATGACATAAATGTGGGTGACTGTCCACATGGCAGATCACAGTCTTCAGGCCTTCAGGAGTTCAAGCTGATACTGCATGACCCAAAGCCACCACCCAAAATCATTGTGTTACTATCCTTCTGACCCAAGGTTCCAAGACAAATAAAGACACTCTTGGGGAGGGGAAGATGATGGCACTCTGACAAGAAGCAGATTGCCTTTGCTTCCAGCCATGGACTGGATTTACAGATAAAATACTGAGTAGCCAGCTTGGAAAAACAAAGGAAATATACCTGGTTGGACCTATTTCAAGTAAGGAGCACTGAAGAAACATCATAGAGTCTGGTAAGGAGGGGCATAGAAAGGGGGAGTCCCGCCTGAAGCCAGTGCTGGGCTGTGAGGCCTGAGAGTTAGAGGTTGCAAAGCTCCCTCCCCTTGGGAATGTGGACCAGCATCCAAAAGCTGTGATCTTAAACCCAGAGTGGAGGAGAAGGGAAGGAGAGCCCATGCATGCTGCGCCGAAGGAGCCAGGGGAACAGTGTGCCTATGAGGAGGGGACTGTGCCTTCCCAGTGAAACAACGTGCTGAGTGGTGGCACCCAGGGCAGGAGTTTTTTATGCCAGGTGCTCACCCCGAGAATGGCTGTCCCGCAGGGTGTAGTTTCCAAAGATAAGGGGGCCAGAGGGCCATTGTATGGGGAACTAAAATTGAAGGATATGGTAGAGACTGAGGAGTTGACTTTGAAGCAGAGACTAACTACCCCACAGTAAGTGTCTGACAGCAAAGACTCTAAGTAAGGGAAGCAATATCCTGAGCTACACTAGCCGGCATGCACCTTAAAGACTACCTTCAGAAGACTCGGGAGGAAGACCAGGCAACCAAAAGGGGGAGGCAAAATAGCTGACAAGAAGAGGTGGTCCACAGAGAGCCTCAAACCAGCCAACTACCTATGAACACCAGAGCCAAACCTAGACAGCTCCTGACATTGGTTGACAAGTATCTCCCAGGAGACCCGAAATCAGCATACAAAACAGTGAGCTTCAGACAACATAAGCTGCTCAGACGAAACTCACTTGATTGACTTTTTTTTTTTTTTTTAGAAAAAAGAGGGGAAAAAAGAAAAATTCTTTTTAAGTTTTTATATTGTTTTTAACTTTTTAATTCTTTTAAAATTTGTTTTGTCTTGTTTTGCTTGTGTGTTTTTTCCTTTGTTGTGTTTTGTTTTCTTTTTGTTTTATTATCAAGAGCTTCTTGATATTCTCTGCTTTATTGCTGAGATATTATCATTATAACCAATAAGTTTATTGCTTTCCTCTATTGTTTTCCCCATATCTCTTAATGGCCTCCTTCCCTGACCTTGCTTTACCTCTCTCTCTTCTTGTTCCATTGGCATAACTTGCTTTTTTCTTTTCTTTTTCTCCCCTTTTATTCTCTGTCCTCCTGTCTTTTTGTTTGTTTGTTTGTATTTCTCTTTATTTTATTTTATTTTTATTTTTCAAACATTTTCCTATTCTTACTCTCTACACTTATTATTTTCCTTGCCCTTCTTTCCTTTCAGAATCTTTTCTCTACCCCTCTTGTCTCCCAGTAGCTTCTCTATTTTTTTACTTTCTATCTTATTTTATATTATTGTTATTATTTTTACTATTAGCTATAATATTCTCTCTCTCTCTCTCTCTTTCTTTGCTTTAGCATTTATGTTCTTGCTTTACTCTTCTAATTCTAGTTTCTCTTGGGATGTTTTCACTGTGATTGTCAGGGTATTTTGTAAGTTCCTGTTTGTTTCCTGGCAGTTTGGTTGTGTTTTCTTTGCCCTGTCAGCACCTGTACAACAGCTCATATGACATGGTAGGGGCTGAGCCTCACAGTTAGCCAATCTGAGAGGAGAGTCTTCCCAAGAATGGGTTAACAACAATCTAGACATAATCACAACAGGAGAGCCCAAAGAACCCACAAAAGGGACACCCACAAAAGGGACACACCTACAACAAATAGCTCAGAAGTGTAAGGAAAACACACCTCTGGGTCCCACTGGACATACACTACAAAACCCCATCCCACAAGACTGGGAGACAGCAAATATATCTAATATACAGATACAAACACTAAGAATCACTAAAATGGGGAGACAAAGAAACAACCCCCAAACTAAAGAAAAGGAAAAATCATGAGAAAAATACCTTGATGAGATGGAGTTAAGCAAATTATCAGAAATAGAGTTGAGAGTAATGGTTATAAAGAAGCTCAAGGAAATTAATGAGAACCACAAGACACTTAATGGAAAGGTCCAAGAACTTAATGAAGGCAGGAAAAAAGAACTAGGTATGATAAATAAGAACCAGGCAGAAATGAAGAATACTATATGAAATATCAAGAATATGCTGGAAGGAAATAAAAGCAGGCTCAATGAAGCAGAGGATAGAATAAGTGAATTATAAGATAAGGTAGAAAAAAACCACTCAATCAGAGCAGCAAAAAGAAAAAACACTTAAAAAGCATGAGGACAGCCTAAAGGAACTTTGGGACAACTTGAAGCGAAATAACATTTGCATCACAGGGGTGCCAGAGCGGGAGAAAAGTAAGCAATGGATAGAGAACTTGGTGGACTAAATAATGACAGAAAACCTCTCTAAGCTGGTGAAGGAGAAAGCCATCAAGTTCAGGAAGCACAAACAGTTCCAAACAAGAGGGAGCCAAAGAGACCCACTCCAAGACACATCATAATTAAAATGGCAAATGTTCAGGACAAAGAGAGAATATTAATGGCTGCAAGAGAGAGACAGTCAGTGACCTACAAAGGAGCTCCCATAAGGCTGACAACTGATTTCTCAAAAGAAACACTTCAGCCCAAAAGGGAATGGCATGAAATCCTCAAAGTAAAGAAAAGCAAGAACCTGTAACCAAGACTGCTTTATGCAGCAAGGCTAAAAGAGTTCAGTATCCCCAAGCCAGCATTGCAAGAAATGCTAAAAGGAATGCTTTAAGAAGAAGAAGAAATATTGAGAGAAAGGTACATCAGCATAAAGGGGGAAGATGACATTAAATATATATCAATAACAACCTTAAATGTAATCAGGATAAATGATCCAATTAAAAGGCATAGGATAGCTTGGGGGGGGGGGGGGATGGTGGCACTGTGAGAAGCAGCAGAGCGCCGCCACTCCCAGACACAGAATCGATTTATTCCTAAAATACTACGTAGCCAGCTTGGAAAAACCAGAGAAACAAACCTGAGTGGACGGAGTGCGAGTGGGGAGCATTGAAGAAACATCATAGATTCCGGTAAGAGAGGGGGGTGTAGAAAGGAGGAGTCCCCCCTGAAGCCTGTGCTGGGCTCCGAGCTACGAGGCTTGGAGGCTGCAAAGCTTCCTCCCCTCGGGAGTGCAGATCAGCCTCCAAAAGCAGGGATCTCACACCCGGAGCAGACGAGACGGGAAGGAGCACCCTGCTCACAGAGCAGAGGGACCCAAGGGAGTGGTGAGTCCTCGAGGAGGGGATGGCTTCTTCCTAGGAAACAAAGCCTCTAATGGTGGACGGCGTCTTCCTAGTGAAACAAAGGTTCTAGGGGCAGCTGCAACCGGAGTTTAATGCTCAGGGTGCTGACTACAGGAAGGGCTGTCCCAAAGTGTGTGGCACCCGAGTGGTAAGGGACTAGAGGACTGTGCTGAGCAGCTGCACACAGGGACTCTCTGCCTCCCAGTAAGACATTGTGTTGAGCCCCAGAAAGCACTGAATTTGCTTGGCATGGGAGAGGGGAGGAGCCCTCCTGCCCTGAGCTCCTGGTGCGGAGAGGCTAGGATTGGTGACCAGCCCTGAGGGGTGCCATGCTGGTGTGTAAAGCTGCCCCAGCTTTGCTGAGACCAGCAGAGCAGGGAGCTGCGTGGAGCTGACTTTGAGTCTCCTCCCGCTGGGTGCCTTGGCAAGCGGGTGGAGGGCCTTGCAGGGTGGGCTCTGTGCCTGTGTGTTGCTTTGTGCATTTGTGAGTCTGATCATGGAAGTGGCTCCCATCTTCCTGGAGTGTACTGCATGGACAAGGCAGCAGAGACTGGGATTGAGGTCTGCTCAGGGGACTGTTTGAGAAGCGGGCTTGGTGCCACCAGCCAACCAGAGCTGGGAAGGGAGGGTTGGAGTACGCCTGCCTCTCCTGCAGCCTAGGAGCACTACCCCAATAGGAAAGGGGCTGGTCCAGCTCACTGAGGCCCCAGATACCCCCGCAGGGCACAGTCCTGAGGGGGAAGGGAGAACAGCTCACAGGAGAACATTACAAGAATAAGGCTCTCAGGGACTGTTGTTTGGGAACTGGAGGAAACACTGAAAACCCCTGCTGGGGGCTGGGCAGGCAAAAGGCTCACCAGAATGACTTTTTAATCGAACCCACTGAGCCCAGGCTGCTGAAATAACACATACAGAAAAGGACACAGGCTGAAATCAATCTGAAACT
Source organism: Miniopterus natalensis (assembly GCF_054644295.1). Lineage (NCBI taxonomy): Eukaryota > Metazoa > Chordata > Mammalia > Chiroptera > Miniopteridae > Miniopterus > Miniopterus natalensis. Next base: position 76,199,156 of record NC_142103.1, on the reverse strand, counting down.
GCAGCAGGACAGAGCATGGGGAATTAGAATCAGAGGACAGGGTAGGGACTGGGGAGCTGGCTGTAGAGCAGAGATTAACTCCCTCACACTGAGTGCCTGACAGCAAAACCTCTAAGGGGAGTGATACCCTGAGCTACACTAGCCATCCTGCACCCTAAAGACTCTACAGAAGACTCTGGAGCAAAACCAGGCCACTACAAGGATGCAAAATAGCTGACAAGAGGAGGTGGTACACAGACAGCCTCAGATCAACCATCTACCTAAGGACACCAGAGCAAAACCTAGACGGCTCCTCACATTGGGTGATACACAAGTACCTCCCAGGAGAACTGAAATCAACATACAAAACAAAAAGCCTCAGACAACATAAGCTGCACAGAAGAAATTCACCTGATTGACTCTCTTTTTTTCTTGTTTTCTTGTTTTGTTTTGGTTTGGGTTTTTTTGTTTGTTTGTGTGTTTGTGTATTTGTTTTTTCTCTTTTTTCCTTAAGAAGAAGAGAAAGGGAGAAAAATTTATTTGGTTTTTCTTCTTTTTTAAATTTTATAATAATTTTTTAAATTCTTTTAAAAAAACATTTTTAACTAGATTTTTTTTCTTTTTTTAATAAAATAATTTTGTCTTGCTTAGTTTGTTTTCAGTTTTATTTGCTTTGTTTTGTTTTATCCTTGCTTCTACTATCAAGACTTCCTGGATATCCCTGCTTAACGACTGGGACTTTATCATTATAACCAAGTTTACTGCTTTCTTTTATAGTTTCCACCAAATCTCTTACAGGACTCCCTCCCTGCCTGGGCTATATCTCTCCCTCCTCTCGATTCATTGGCATAACTTTTTTTTCTTTTTCTTTTTTCTCTATCTTCTTTTCTTTCGTTCTTTTGTTATCTTCCCATCTGTCTTCCTGTCTTTTTGTTCAATTGTTAGTTTATCTTATTCTTTTTATTGTATTTTCATTTTCTCATTTTCAACTATTATCTTGTTCTATTCTCTCCCTTAATTTTTTGCTGGCTCTTCTTTCAGAATCTTTTCCCCGCTTCAGTTATCTCCCAGTAGCTTCTCTATTTTTTTCACATTTTAGTTTATTATTATTTTCTAAATTTTTACCACTATTAACAATATACATCTCTCTCTCTAAGCCTTATTTTCTTTCTCTCTTTCTTTTTTATAAGCTTTTTTTCCATGTGTGTTCTCCCTTCACTCTCCCAGTTCTATTTTCATGTGGGTTGTTTTCATTGTGACAATCAAGATATTTTGTAAGATACCCCTTGTTTCCTGGGAGTTTAGTTGTGTATTGTCCTGGCCTGCCATCACCCGTACAACAGCTTACATGATGAGGTTGGGGCTGAGACACACAGTTAGCAAACCTGAGAGGAGAGTCCTCCCAAGGACTGATCAATGACAATATAAACCAAACCACAACAGGACAACATAAAGAAACCACAAAAGGGACACCCACAAGAGGGACATGCCTAGAGCAAAGAGCTCAGAAGTATAAGGAAAACATCCCTCTGGGCTCCACTGGACCCACAAGACAAAATCCCATCCCACAAGACTAGGAGACAGCAAATATATTTAACATATAGATACAAACACTAAGACCTACCAAAATGGGGAGACAAAGAAACAACCCCCATATCAAAGAAAAGAAAAAATTGCCAGAAGAAATCTTTGAAGAGATGGAGTTAAGCAAGTTATCCAAAACAAAGTTCAGACTATTGATGATTAATATGTTCAAAGAACTTAAAGAGAAAAACAAGGCAATAGAGGATAACATCGAGGACTTTAGGGAAAACATGAAAAAAGAGATACATAACATAAACAAAATTCAGAGAGAAATAAAGAATGCTGTATCTGATATCAAGATACACTGGAAGGAATTAAAAGCAGGCTCGATGAAGTATAGGATAGAATAAGTGACTTAGAAGGCAAGGTAGAAAAAATCACTTAATCAGAGCAACAAAAAGAAAAAACACTTAAAAAGCATGAGGACAGTCTAAGGGAGCTTTGGGACAACATGAAGTGAAACAACATTCACATTATAGGAATACCACAGGGGGACGAAAGAGAGCAAGTGATAAAGAACTTAGTGGAGGAAATAATGATAGAAAACTTCCCTATGCTGGGGAGGAGGAAAGCCACACAAGTTCAGGAAGCACAGAGGGTTCCAAACAAGAGGGACCCAAAGAGACCCACTCCAAGAAACATCATAATTAAAACGGTAAATGTCAAGGACAAAGAGAAAATATTAAGGGCTGCAAGAGAGAGACAACCAGTGACCTACAAGGGAACTCCTATAAGGCTAACAGCTTATTTCTCAACAGAAACTCTTCAGGCCAGAAGGGAGTGGCATGAAGTTCTCAAAGTAATGAAAAGCAAGAACATGCAACCAAGATTGCTGTATCCAGCAAGGCTATCATTTAAAATTGAAGGTGAAATAAAGAGCTTCCCAGATAAAAAACGGTTAAAGGAGTTTGGTACTACCAAACCAGCATTGCAAGAAATGCTAAAAGGACTGCTTTAAGAAAAAGAGGGAATAGTGAGAGAAAGGTACATCAGCATAAAGGGGAAAAATGGTATTAAATAAGTTTATATCAATGGTAACCTTAAATGTAAACGGAATAAATGGTCCAATCAAGAGACATGGGGTAGTTGAATGGATGAGAAAACACCACCCAAAAATATGCTGTCTACAAGAGACCCACCTGAAACCAAAGACTCACACAGGGTAAAAGTGAAGGGATGGAGTAAAATATTCCATGCAAATAGAAAGGAAAAGAAAGCTGGAGTAGCAATTCTTATTTCTGACAAAATAGACTTCAAAATAAAGTCCATAACAGGAGACAAAGAAGGTCACTACATAATACTAAAGGGATCAGTCCAACAGGAGGAAATAACCCTTATAAACATTTATGCACCCAATATAGGAGCTCCTAAATATATAAAAAAATTATTGGGGGACTTTAAGGGGGAGATTGACAGCAACACAATCATAGTGGGGGACTTTAACACCCCACTTTCAGCATTGGACAGACCATCAAGACAAAAAATCAACAGGGAAACACAGACCTTAAATGACTCACTAGACCTAATGCATTTAATTGACATTTACAGAACATTTCATCCCAAAGCAGCAGAATACACATTCTTCTCAAGTGCACATGGAACATTCTCAAAAATAGACCACATGTTAGGGCACAAGGCAAGTCTCTACAAATACAAGAAGATTGAAATCATATCAAGCATCTTCTTGGATCACAAAGCCATGGAACTAGAAATCAACCACTAAAAAAAACCTCAAAAATATTCAAATACATGAAGGCTAAATAGCATGTTATTAAACAATGAATGAGTTACCAATGAGATCAAAGAAGAAATCAAACACTTCATAGAAAGTAACGGTAATGAACAGACAACAACCCAAAATCTATGGGACATGGCGAAAGCAGTCCTGAGAAGAAAATTCATAGCATTACAGGCCTATCTCAAGAAACAAGAAAAAGACCTAATGAACCATTTATCACAACAACTAAAAGAACTAGAATGAGGACAGCAAGAAAAGCCCCAAGGAAGTAGAAGAAAGGAAATAATAAAAATCAGAGCAGAAATTAATGACATAGACACTAAAAAAAAGTACAAAAAATCAATGAAACCAAGAGCTGGTTCTTTGAAAAGATAAATAAGATTGATGCACTTTTAGCCAGACTCACTAAGAAAAAGAGAGAACCCAAATAAATAAAATCAGAAATGAAAGAGGGGATATAACAACTGACCCAACAGAAATACAAAGGGTTGTAAGAAAATACTATGAGGAATTATATGCCAACAAATTGGACAACATGGGGAAAACGGACAAATTCCTAGGAGAATACAACCTTCCAAAGTTGAATCAACAAGAGGCAGAAAACCTGAATACGCCAATAGCAACTAAAAAAATTGAAGGAGTAATCAAAAAAATGCCAGCAAACTAAAGTCCTGGACCAGATGGATTTACAGGTGAGTTTTACCAAACATTCAAAGAACTAACATCTATTCTACTCAAACTATTCCAGAAAATTGAAGAGGAGAGAAAACTCCCAAACCCTTTTTATGAGGCCAGCATCATCCTAATCCCAAAACCAGATAAAGACATTACAAAGAAAGACAATTACAGGCCAATATCACTGATGAACATAGATGCTAAAATCCTCACTAAAATACTAGCAAACCAGATCCAGCAATACATTAAAAAGATCATTCATCATGACCAAGTGGGATATATTCCAGGGATGCAAGGCTGGTACAACATCCGCAAATCAATAAATGTGATACATCACATAAACAAAATGAAGGACAAAAATCATATGATCATATCAATAGACGCAAAAAAAAAGCACTGGACAAAATCCAGCACCCATTTCTGATAAAAACTCTCAGCAAAGTGGGAATAGAGGAATCATACCTCAACATAATAAAGGCCATATATGACAGACCTACAGCCAACATCATACTCAATGGGCAAAAACTAAAACCATTTCCATCAAAAACAGGAACAACACAGGGATGTCCACTTTCACCACTCTTATTCACCATAGTGCTAGAAGTCCTAGCCACAGCGATCTGACAGGAAGAAAACATAAGAGGTATCCAAGTTGGAAAGGAGGAAGGAAAACTCTCATTATTTGTAGATGACATGATATTGTACATAGAAAACCTTAAAGACTCCATCAAAGTACTACTAGATTTGATAAACAAATTTGGCAAGGTAGCTGGATACAAAATCAACATTTGGAAATCAATGGCAATCTTATACACCAACAATGAAGTTTCAGAGAGAGAAGCTAAAAAATCTATACCACTTACCATTGCAACTAAAAAAATAAGATACCTAGGAATAAACTTAACCAAGGATGTAAAAGACCTGTACTCAGAAAACTACGTGACAATGAAAAAACAAATAGAGAAGATTTAAACAAGTGGAAGAATATACCATGCTCATGGATTGGAAGAATTAATATCATTAAAATGTCCATACTACCCAAAGCAATTTATAAATTCAATGCAATTTCTATTAAAATACCAACAGTATATTTCACAGACCTAGAACAAACATTTCAAAAATTTATAATGAACCAAAAAAGACCCCAAATACCTGCAGTCATCTTGAGAAAAAAGAACAGAATGGGAAGGATCACATTACCGGATTTCAAACTGTATTACAAAGCCATTGTAATCAAAAAGGCCTGGTATTGGTCCAACAACAGGCATATAGATCAATGGAACACAACAGAGACCCCAGAAATAGACCCACACCATTATGGTCAGTTAATATTTGACAAAGGAGGCAAGAGCATCCAATGGAGTAAAGACAGCCTCTTCAATAAGTGGTGCTGTAAAAATTGGACAGATACATGCAAAAAAATGAAACTAGACCACTAACTTTCACCATACACAAAAATAAACTCAAAATGGATAAAAGACTTAAATATAAGTCACGAAACCATAAAAATCCTAGAAGAAAACATAGGCAGTAAAGTCACATAGTGGAATTTTCACTGATACATCTCCTCAGGCAAGAGAAACAAAAGAAAAAATAAACATATGGGACTACATCAAACTAAAAAGCTTCTGCACAGCAAAAGAAAACAGCCTCAAAATACAAAGGAACCCCACGGTCTGGGAAAACATATTTGCCTGGGATCCAGGCGATCAGGGTTAGATTCCCGGTGAGGGCACATGCCCGGGTTGCAGACTTGATCAATGACTCTCTCATCATTGATGTTTCTATCTCTCTCTCTGTCTCTCTCCCTCCCTCTCCTTTCCTTTCTCTGAAATCAATGAAGATATATTTTTTTTTAAAAAAAAGAAATGGGCAAAGGGCCTGAATAGACATTTCTCCAAAGAGGACATATAGATGGCCAAGAGACACATGAGAAAATGCTCAATGTCGCTAATCATCAGAGAGATGCAAATTAAAACCTCAATGAGGTATCACTTCACACCTGTAAGAATGGCTACCATCAACAAATCAACAAACGACTTGTGCTGGTGAGGGTGTGGAGAAAAGGGTGCCCTAGTACACTGCTGCTGGGAATGCAGACTGGTGCAACCACTGTGAAAAACAGTATGGAGGCTCCTCAAAAAATTAAAAATGGAGCTGCTTTTTGACCTAGTGATTCCACTCCTAGGAATGTATCTTAAGAATCCTGAAACACTAATCAGAAAGAATATATGTACCCTTATGTTCATAGCAGCACAATTTACAATAGCTAAGATCTGGAAACAGCCCAAGTGCCCATCAGTAGATGAGTGGATAGAAAAGCTGTGAGACATATACGCCAAGGAATACTATGCAGCTGTAAACAAGAAGAATCTCATACCCTTTGGGACAGTATGGATAGACCTAGAGAAAATTATGCCAAGTGAAATAAGCCAGACAGAGAAAGAAAAACATCACATGATCTCACTTATATGTGGAACCTAAGGAACTTAATAAACAGATGAACAGAATAGATTCAATGACATGGACGCATAGATCAGACTGATGAATGTAAGAGAGTTGGAGGAGGGCAGGTGGATGGAGGGGGGAGAGTAACCAAAGAATTTATATGCAGATATGCCCAACCCAAGGACAGGGACAATGTGTGGTGAGGGACTGGGTAGGGGGATGGGTCATGGTGGAACAGGTCATTGGGGAGAAAAAAGGACATCTGTAATATTTTAAACAAAAATAAAATTAAAAGAAAAAATACATAAGGTAGTTGAATGGATAAGAAGACAAGACTCATATATATGTTGTCTACAAGATACCCACATGAGAGCAAAAAATTCACACAGGCTAAAAGTGAAGGGATGGAAAAAAGTATCCCATGCATTTGAAAGTGGGAAAAAAAAAAAAAAAAGCTGGAATAGCAATACTTATTTCTGAAAAAATAGACTTCAAAATAAAGACCATAACAAGAGACAAAGAAGGTCACTATATAATACTAAAAGAATGAATACAACAGGAAGAAATAACCCTTATAAATATATATTTACACAATACAAGAGCACCTAAATGTACAAAAAAATTTATTCATTGACTTTAAAGGGGAGATTGACAACAACACAATCATAGTGTGGGACTTTAACACCCCTCTATCATCATTGGACAGACTGTCAAGACAAAAAAATCAACAGGGAAACAGAGACCTTAAATGACACATTAGAGCTAATGGATATAATAGACATTTATAGAACATTTCATCCCAAAGCAGCAGAATACACATTCTTCTCAAGTGTACATGGAATATTTTCAAATATAGACCACATGTTAGAGCACAAAACAAGTGTCTAAACGTTCAAGAAGATTGAAATCATATCAAACATCTTCTCGGATCACAATGGCAGGAAACTAGAAATCAAACAGTATAAAAAAGTTCTGTGATAGCATAGGACTTCCAGCACTATGTTGAATAAGAGTGGTAAAAGCAGACAACCCTGTCTTATTGCTGTTTTTAAGGGAAATGGTTTTAGTTTTTGACCATTGAGTATGATGTTGGTTGTAGGTTTGTTGTATATGGCTTTTATTATGTTGAGGTATGTTTCCTCTATCCCACTTTGACACTGCTATCAGACAGGAAGAAAACATAAGAGGTATCCAAATTGGAAAGGAGGAAGTAAAACTCTCATTATTTGCAGATGACATGATATTGTACATAGAAAACCCTAAAGACTCCATCAAAGTACTACTAGATTTAAGAAATGAATTTGGCAAGGTAGCTGGATACAAAATTAACATCTGAAAATTGACAGCATTTTTATACGCCAACAATGAACTCTTAGAAAGAGAAACTAATAAAGCAATACCATTTACCATTGCAACTAAAAAAGTAAGATAACTTGGAATAAACTTAACCAAGGATGTAACAGACCTGTACTCAGAAAACTACAGGACACTGAAAAATGAAATAGAGGAAGATTTAAACAAGTGCAAGAATATACCATGCTCATGGATTGGAAGAATTGATATCATTAAAATGTCCATACTACCCAAAGCAATCTATAGATTCAATGCAATTCCTATTAAAATACCAACAGTATATTTCACAGAGCTAGAACAAAAATTCCAAAAATTTACATAGAACCAAAAAAAGACCCCAAATAGCCACAGCTTTCTTGAGAAAGAAGAACAGAGTTGGAGGGATCACTTCACCAGATATCAAACTGTACTACAAAGCTATTACAATCAAAACAGCCTGGTATTAGTACAACAACAGACATATAGATCAATGGAACAGAACAGAGACCCCAGAAATAGACCCACGCCATTATGGTCAGTTAATATTTGACAAAGGAGGCAAGAGCATACAATGGAATAAAGACAGTCTCTTCAATAAATTGTGTTGGGAAAATTGGACAGATACATGCAAAAAAATGAAACTAGATCACCAACTTACTCCATACACAAGAATAAGTTCAAAAGGGATGAAAGACTTAAATGTAAGTCATGAAACTATAAAAACCCTGGAAGAAAACAGAGGCAATAATGTCATAGACATCTCATGTAGTATAATTTTCATTGATACATCTCCTAGGGCAAGAGAAACAAAAGAAAAAATAAACATATGGGACTACATCAAACAAAAGCTTCTGCACAGCGAAAGAAATCAGCCTCAAAATACAAAGGAAACCTACAGTATGGGAGAACATAAGATTTGATATGCTGTGTTTTAATTTTTATTCAGTTTAAGATATTTTCTAATTTCCCTTATTTCTTTCACCCATTGATTGTCTAATTTTCACATATATGTGATTTTTTTTCAGTTTTCCTTCTGTTATTAATTTCTGTTTTTTTTCTATTATGGTCGAAAAGGTATTTTGTATAATATTAATCTTTTAAAAGTTATTGAGACTTGTTTTGTGGCCTAGCATGCATTCTATCCTGGGAAATGTTCCATGTATACTTGAAAAGAATATGTACTCTGTTGTTGTATGAACCATTCTATATATGTCTGTTAGGTTTAGTAGGTTTATAGTGTTTTTCGAGTATTCTCTTTCCTTGCTGATCTTCTGTCTAGTTGTTCTATCCATTATTGAAAGTAGGGTATTGAAGTCTCCAACTATTATTTCTCCTTTCAATAATATGTCAATTCTCCTTTCAATGCCCTCAATATATCTATTTTGGGGACCTGTTTTTTAATGTGTATATGTTTATAATCTTTATATCATCCTGATTGATTGACATTTTATCAATATGTAATGTTCTTTGTCTTTTATAAATAACATTTTTTTACTTAAAGTCTATTTTGTGTGGTATTAGTATTGCCATCTCACATTTTTTGGTTACTATTTGCATGGATATTTTTTCACTTTTGGTTACTATTTACATGGAATCCTTTCACTTTTCCCTGTAAGTATGGGTGTTTTTTAAAAATCTAAATTGAGTCTCTTGTAGACCGCATATTGTTGTGTCATGTTATTGGGGTTTTTAAAAAATACATCTGGCTCTGGCTTGTGTGGCTCAGTTAGCTGAGCATCCTCCCATACATCTAGAGGTCAAAGGTTCAATTCCTGGTCAGAGCACATGCCCGGGTTGCAGGCTTGATCCCCAAGTAGGAGGCATGCAGGAGGCAGCCAATCCATGTTTCTCTCATGGACCTTTCTCTCTCCCATCAATAAAAAAAGATATAAAAATATATTCTGCTAATGCTTGTCTTTTAATTGAATAGCTTAAATCATTTATGTCTAAAGTGATTACTAATGAGGAAGGATTTTCTTCTGTCATTTACTATTTGTTTTCTCTATATAATTTTTGTTCCTCCATACCTTCATTACTGCCTTCTTTTGTATTTCATTAATTTTTTTTCCTCCTAGTGTGCTGTTTTGATTACTTTATTTCCTTTTCTGTTTATTTTTTAAAGATATGTTTTTATTGATTTTAGAAAGAAAATGAGAGGCTCTGGAGGGCATGGCTCAGTAGTTGATCATCAACCTACAAACCAGGAGGTCACAGTTCGATTCCTGGTCAGGGCACAATTTCCGGTGGGGAGGTGCAGGAGGCAGCCCATCAATGACTCTCTCATCATTGATGTTTATATCTCCCTCTCCCTTCCTCTCTTTGAAATCAATAAAAACAAAATTTTAAAAAAGGAAATGAAGAGAGAGGGAGAGAGAGAGAGAAAACATCAATGTGAGAGAGAAACATCAATCAGTTGCCTCCCACACACTCTCTGACCAGGGATAGAGCCTGCAACCTAGGTATATGCCCTGACTAAGAATCAAACCTGCAACCTTTTGATGTACAGGACAATGCTCCAACTAACTGAGCCACCCAACCCAGAAGGTATCCCATTGGATTTTTATTTCCCTGAGGGATAATGATGTTGAATATTTCATGTTTATTGGACATTTTTATGTCTTCTTTGGATACATGTCTATTCACATCCTTTACCCATTGCCTTTATTTTTGAAAGATAGTTTTGCTAAATAAAGAATTGTTGTTGACATATTTTTTCTTCTGGCACTTTGCATATATTCTTGGTGCTCCCTACTCCTATTACACTGCTTTCTGGCCTCCATTGTTTCTGACGAGAAGTCATTGTGATTCCCTTGCACATAATGTGGTTTCCTTATACATAATGAGTCATTTTTCTCTTGTACTTTAGTATTTTGTTTTTGTCTGCCATGTTTAGGTATAGACATCTTTGTGTTTATCCTACATGGAATTCATTAAACTTACTGTATGTCTAGATTAATTTTTTTCATCAAATTTGGGGTTGTTTTAGACATTTTTTAAAATTTATTCTTCTTCCCCTTTCTTTTCTCACCTTGTGGTCAATATCCAGAGTCTTGAAGTGGTTGCATTTTGCAATTTTGTCAGTTTTACCATTGCTGCTCACTAGGCCACTTTGGAAGTCCCACGTGTACAGTAGACAATTTTAATACCTAATACTTCTATATCAAGTGCTACTGCAAACAGCTGAAAACAGGGGGCAAGTGGCCCTGAGAAATAACTGCTTGTTAAACCATTTTAAAGACTAGTTGATCTGAATTGCCTATTGGAGAAAGCATATCCTCAAACAAAGCAGAGCTGTGAGTAATATTTGCTTATGTGATTTGGTAATTTTTCACTGACAGAACTAGTATAATCATCTTGCTAAAAGAAGAGTTCTGTAATTCTGAGTAGTTAATTATATAGACTAGAAAAAATAACACTTCACACAACAAAGTTGAATTGTACTTTTTTCCTGTCCAGCAGATGGTGACATTTTATAGAACATGAATAAATTGTCTAGATGGACAGGTGAGCTAAACGACTAAAATAGTATTGTCTCTAGTTTGTTTTTTCTTTATCTACATCTTGAATTCATTTACAAAAATGGCATTAATCAAGAAGTTACATTTATAAAAGAAGACTAAGAATAATAAAAAATCATGACTAATATAAACAGTGAAATTTTTCAAGTTCTTCAATGCCTAGTTGCATAGTGTTTTTACCAGATATTTTCTCATTTGGCATCAGATCATATCAGCTTGCCTATATACAAAAATAGAACATCAAGGACAAAACACTAAAGTGGGCAAATTTTTTTTTAAATAATGTCCACCTCTGGTATCTCTTCATTTCTTTGTATGTGAGATTCAAATCCAAGTGGGATGTCATAGACTGAGACGTGGGCAAAAGGTATTTCAGGCAGAGGGAACAACTTGAGCTCAGATTGAGAAGCATCAGACTATTTGGCGTTTTTACCAGACCCAGAACAGTCTGGCTAGAACACACAGCATAAAACACAGTGTGCCAACTGAGCTGGAGTGGAGGATAGAGGAAGAAGAGGAAGGAAGTGGTGAGAAGTGTAGAGATAGGTTGGGGCCAGACTGTGAAACCTTTAGAAGACATTCTAAGGAGCAAGGACAGCACTATGAAAAGTCTTATGAGGTATGCTAAGGAGCATGGAGTTGATCTTGTGGGCCTCAGAGAACTGTCTTATAAAGGTGTAAACACAGTAAAAGATAGAAGCAAAGAGACCAATTACAAGATGATGGATCACACAATGCTGCAGAGGAAAAACACAGTATGGATTGATGAATGGTGACATTTTTCATGGAAAATGGTTAAAGATGGAGGCTTATTTAAGAGGCATTCACATGGTAGACTTTATGGGATAAGGTGAGGGGCTGGATATGGTGTCTGAGAAAAGAAGAGGCATGCACAAAGATGACTGTGGGGTTTCCAATTCTGACATGTTGATGTGTAATAATAGCATTATGCAAAACAGGAAATTCATGAGGAATATCAGCATCATAGAGGGTTGTAAAGGATTTGGTTTGGAATGAAATGAATTTGAGGTGCCTGGGGGGCATCCAGGTGGAATTGCTGGGACAGAAATAGAATTATAAGACTAAATCTGGAAATGATATTTGAGTGAACAATGTAAATTTGCTGGGAAAGGCCATGATAATTGAGTCTCAGGTGGTTGAGTAAAATGAGAAAGTGGCCCAAGTATGGAGCTTTCGAATTCCCAATATTTTAGGTTAGGTAGAGACTATGAAGAAAATTAAAAGGAAGATTGAGAGCTAGCTAGTAAAAGAACCACAAGGAATGCAGTCATGTTTGAAGAGAAAATATTGTAAGTAACCTTCTACTCAAAGTACAGCCCTTATATTTGTGGGAAATAGAGTGGTATACAGTGATATCCTAACAATATTTCTAGAATAATCCCTGCCTTACTTTGGCCAGAGCTTGGAAGCCTGTCCAGTCCTCAAAATGCTGGAAAGTCAACCTCTTAAGGATGTGAAGAAGTGAGAGTATTATGAAAGATGCCCTTACCTGTATACCATGTAATTAATTAACTTTTCCTTTCTGATGAGAAAAAATTTAAAATTAACAAACATAACTAATTTCTATTAAAATTTACATTTTCCTTCTCACAAAATAAATCATACATATTATAACAAGGATGGAAAATGTGTATAATTGGAAAAATTCCTGTAAGAATACACTCTTTGGCCAGAAAATATGTTTGCTTGCTGATTTATGTTTCTATCAGAAAATGCAAAGGGACCTGGTGAGTTATAATTGGATCTCAACAGGAAATCACCATTTCTGCCCTTTGAGAGGTAGTAAAGAGGATTGAAATACCTCCTCCTTTGAAGATATCAGAGAGTATAGTGTGTGCTGTCCATATTCTCCTTCAGGAATAAGGGACATGTTCCTCAACTGCTGGGAGTGGTGCCTACAGAAAACCCTCTGCCATCAGCCTCACTGGGGATTGCCTTGGGTGAAGAGAGCTGCCAAAGTCACATCTCTGTATGAGGTCAGCCTGCATCTAACAACTGAATGACATGAGGCCTGTTCCCTCAACTTGGAACAACTCAGAATAGCCATTCCATCTTCAAAGGTCACTATGTAGTAGACCAAAAAGCCTCCTAATGCAACCCATCTTCTCCTTCTGCCCAATCCTGCATCATTCTCTTCCCTTTAGGTGTTGATCCCAAGGGCCATCTCTAATAAATCTGCATGCTAATCTCCATTGCAGAGTCTGCTTCAACAGAGAACTCAACCTAGCAGGGGTGAACTCACTGAGCTTAGACATGGGTTACAGGCAAACCTTATGTCCACCTTTTCATTCATTTGCTCTCAGGAGCTCAGGACAGCTTGGTCACTGGAGGAAAGCAAGGCCAGGAAGATCTGGATTTTTTTAATTTGTATTTTTTAATTAACTTAGAGTAAAATTCACTCTTTTGAGTATACACTGCTATGGGTTTTGACAAATGCACCAAGTCATGTAACTACCATCACAATCAAGATACAGAACAGTTATAATTGTTCCTCCCCCAAACTCCCTCATTCTGTCCTTTATAGTCCATTCCTCTACTCTGTCTTTAATCCCTGATTATGACTAATCTCTTTTATGCTAATATACTTAGGCACATTCCAGAGTGTTATAGAAATAGAATCAAATACAATGTAGACTTTTGAGCCTGATGTCTCACACAGAATACTGCATTTGTGGTTCATCTATGTTGTGTATATCAATAGTGTGTTCCTTTTTATTGCTGAGTAGCATTTCATTGTATAGATCACCAAAGTTTGTTTCTCTATTCACCAGTTGATTGACATTTAGTTTGTTTCCAATTTTTAGCAATTATAATAAAGCTTCCATAAAACATTCACATATAGGATTTGTTTGAATATCAGTTTTCATTTCTTTTGGATAACTATGTAGTCATGGAATTGATGGGTCATGTGGTAAGTGTATTTTTAACTTTATAAGAAACTGCCAAACAGTTTTCCAAAGTGACTGAGTTGCTTGGCCTGGTGTAGCTCAGTGGTTGAGCATCGACCTAGAATCCAGGCGATTGGGGTTTGATTCCCGGTCAGGGCACATGACCGGGTTGCAGGCTCAATCCCTAGCCAGGGGCATGCAGGAGGCAGCCGATCAATGACTCTCTCATCATTGATGTTTCTATCTCTCTCTCTCCCTCTCCTTTCCTCTCTCTGAAATCAATAAAGATATATTTAAAAACAAACAAAAACAAAAAGCCACAAATGACTGAGCTATTTTTACATTCCCATCAGTAATATATTAGTGTTCCAATTGTGCCACAACCTCGCCAGCATTTGGCATTGTCAGGTGTGTATGTGTGAGGGGGGCTAGCAGCATCTGGCACTGTGAAATTCCTATATATACATAAGCATTTTGTCTAAGTACGAATGTTAAAAAAAGAGTAACTTAAGCAATTGCCTGTACAAAGGTAAGTAGAAACTGTAGGTTATTTTTCTAGAATTTTTGCTGCATAGTAAATTGCAATTACATGTCAGCATAATGTTACTGACCTATAGAAAACACTGAACTGTGAGGTGTGGCAACTCCCTATACAGAGAGCTAACATGTAAACCTGAGTGATTTTTGAGTGATTTTTTTCTAGCTTCCATGGACTGGTAAGACAAAAAACTCCAGTTTTTTTAAGCCATGGTAATAGGTGTTCAGTGGTATCTCATGGTTTTAATTTGCATTTTACTGTTGATGTTGAGCATTTTTTCATATAGGCAGTGCAGTGGCTTATCTCCTTTGTGCATGTCTGTTTAAATCTTTTGCCCATTTTCATATTGGGTTGTTTGTTTCCTTATAGTTGAGTTTTGAGAGTTCTTTGTACTCTTTGAGAGTACTTTTTTTATTTTGTTAATCTTCACCTGAGGATATTTTTTCCATTGATTTTTCAGAGAGAGTGGAAGGGAGGAGGAGAGACAGAGAGAGAAACATCCATGTGAGAGAGACATATCCATTGGTTGCCTCTCGAACTCACCCCAACTGGGGCCAGGGATACAGCCTGCAACAGAGGTACATGTCCTTGCCTGGAATCAAACCACAGACCCTTCATTCTGCAGGCCAATGCTCTAACCACTGAGCAACCAGCTAGGGCGAGAAATTTTTTCTCCCAGTATATAGCTTGTATTTTTAATCCTCTTAACAGCATCTTTGTTCAGCAAAGATATTTACTTTTCATGAACACCAACTTATCAGTTTTTTCTTTTAGAGATAGTGGTCTCAGTGTTCATTTTCCTAACCTTAGGGCACAATCATTTTCTTTTATGTTTTCTTCCAGAAGTTTTAAAACTTACATTTAGGTCTATGATTGATTTTGAGTGAAATTTTGTCACAAGTGTCAGGTATGTGTCAAGGGTCACTTTTTTACATATGGTTGTCCTATAGTTTCAGTAGCATTTGTTGAAGAGATGATATTTTCTTCATTAAATTACCTTTGTAATTTTGTCAAAAATCTGTTGATAATATTTGTGTGGGTTAATTTCTGGACTCTCTATTCTATTATATAGAACCAACCATCTGTTTATCCTTTCACCAATACCATACTCTCTTAATTATTTTAGCATTATAGTAAGTTTCAAAATAAAGTTGTATAAATCTTCCAATTTTGTTCTTTGTAAAAACTGTTTTAAATATTTTAATTCTTTTGTCTTTCCAAATACATTTTAGAATCCCCTTGCTGATACCTACAAAGAATCATGCTGGAACTTGGATTGGGATTAGGTTGAATCTATAGGTAAATTTGCAGAAGATTTGGATCTTAATAATACTCAGTCTTCCAACCTATGAACACAGGCTATCTCTACATTTGTTCAGCTCTTTGGATTTCTTTAAGCATGTTTTGTAGTTTCACCACATAGATCCAGGACATATTTGTTAAACCTGAGTATTTCATTTTTGGTGTTATTATAAATGATACTTGTGGTAGACTCTTAAAGATATTCATGCCCTGATCCCTGGAACCTGTGAATGTTACTATATGTGGTGAAGTGTTTGTAGATGTAATTAAATTACATGTAATCCTTAATTAAAATAAGGATTTAGGGATAAGGAGATTATCCTGGATTATCTGGGTGGGACCTAAATGACATCACCTGAATCCTTATAGAAAGAAGAAAGAGAGTGATTATACAGAAAGAGAGAGAAAGAAAGAGAGATGCAGCCACAAGCCTAGGAAGGCCAATAGCCACCCAAATCTGGAAGAGACAAGATTCCCCCTAGAACCTCCAGAGACAGTGTGTCTTACCTTTTGTGGGTGGTGGCTCCACTCAGTTCAGTTTTCAAAGCCTTTGCCATGCTTTTTTGGTCTATTCCATGTGTGTGCAGCTTGGGGTTGAACCTAGGACTTATGTGATTTATAAACAGCATTAGAAGATCCCTTTCTCCAGCTCTTTTCAATTTGGGATTTTCCCCACAGTCTCTGGCCCTCTTGGGCCCCCACAAGGATGTGGTTTTCTCAGAATTTTAGCTTCCTTCATTGTCCAGCAGTTCTACATGAGTGGGGTTGTGTTCTGTCTTTGGTGTAAGAAAAAAATAAGGGGGATTCCCTCACTATCTTCAGACAACAGGATCACTGAACTTTGTGATATGTAGGAGGGAAAAATATCTTTTGTAGACCCAAGCAAGACAGTGGAAAGAGCCACTCTCTGCTATGGTCTTTGACAACAGTAACTTAATTTACCTGGGACAACTGCTTCAGGGGTTGAATATTGGCTTGAGAACTTACTTTCTAAAAGTAGTGATGTGGGGCCAATGCTGTGATAATTCTATGCATTATTAGTCCTTTGGACTCTTTACTGCATATTGTCATCTGGCAAACTCTGAAATGGATATTACCCTGCAGGAGTTTTATGAAGGAGCCCTCTTCGGATCAACTCCTATGGAAGGAAAGGGATGGGAAAGAAGCAAGATTGGGCTACAAGACAAGTGGAGCTATGATGTAGCTTCAGTGGTGTCTCAGTTGATCCTTTGGGGAGCTCCAAAGATGGCATGGCCATTTAGAGCTGTCTGAAGTTGAGATGAGAAGGTTGAGGTGTTATAATCTTGCATTAATCAGTCATTGGATGTGGGCCACCTACGGTGGGAGCATGGCTTTAGGCAAAGCAGGTCTCTTCAGTTTAGGCAATCCCAAAGGATGCTGATAGCTGAGGACTCTTTGCCAAAGGTATTCCTAGCAGCTAAAGTAAAAAGTGTCCTGAAGAGGATCCCAGTGGTTCCTTATTATATCCACCATGCTCTTTAAGAAGTGAGTTACCACAGCAAGCCCCCTTATAAAGCAAAAATTGCAGGACATGCTAGGAGAAATCAATATAAACTCACTAATGATAGCGAGCTTTTAACATACCACTTTCAATACAAGGCAGATCAAATGAATAGAAAGTAAATAAGAATAAGAATATAGAAGACCTAAATGGCAAATTAGTAAGGTATATAATTATGGCTATATCAAGCTTTGCACCATGATAATTGAGAATAAACCTTCTTCTCAAGTGACCATGACACAGACATTGCTCATATATTAAGTCACAAAGAGAGTATAAAATAGAACTATTATAAACAACATTCTCTGATCACAGTGCAATAAAACCAGAAATTCTACCCAGAAAATTTTAAATCTTCTATTGAATAATTCTTGGGAGAAAGGAAAAAAATGAAATTATGGAATTTTTTAATTTTTATTTTTTTTTATTCAGAGACAGAAAGTAGTTTAGTAGTTCCCTGCAGTTGAGGGGACAGTTGAAGAGAAATGAGGAGTGACTGGTAATGGGCATGGACTCTCTATTTGGGGTGATGAAAATGTTCTGTAATTAGATAATGGTGATGGTAGTACAACTTTGTGAATATACTACAACACACTAAATTTTATAGAGGATACAATGTTATTGTATTAAAGAGATGAATTTTATGGAATGTGAACTTTACCTCTTATCTCAGGGTACCATTCCCATAGCACAGGACTCAGAACTGTCTGGCACATGAAAGGACAAAATGAAATAAGTAAAACAGGTCAACATGCATACTCCATAATAGGAAGATAAATTCCTGTTTCACATTTTAAATTTAAAAACAGAAACAAGTTGTAGTGTCTTCTTTCACACACCAAAATGGACCATTCCCATGCACTTTATATTGCAGATCACCATTCTGTTTTTTTAAATATATTTTTAATTTTATATCTTTCCATCCCCTCCTCCACCTCTACCCAAATCCCCCGCCAACAATCACCCCAGTGTTGTCTGTGTCCATGAGTTCTTTCTCTTTTTTTTCTTTTTTGCTCAATCCCTCCACCGCCAGCTCCCAACCCAAGAAGTCAGCCTGCCATCGATGTGTCTGTCTCTATTTTGCTTGTTAGTTCAGATTGTTTATTAGACTCCACATATGAGTGAAATCATTTGGTAACTGGCTTATTTCTTTCTTTTCTTTTTTTTGCCTGGGTTTTTTTTAATGATTGGATTAAGAATGAATTTGAAATGGAATAGAACTAAAAGTGAATTTTCCTTCATCTTCTGTTTACCAGGTGGAGGATGGTGAGAACTATTGCTTTATCCATAAAACAAGGAAATTCACTTGCTCAGTCCTCTGAGCCATGATACAGCTGGACTGAACCTACATAGCATTTGTAATCTGTACTATATAGCAGCAGGTTATAGTTTCCTGCAGCTGCTACAACAAGCTACCACAAATTTTCTAGTTTAAAACAACACATATTTATCTTACAGGTCTAGATCTCAGAAATCCAAATGGGTCACACTAAATTAAATCAAGGTGCCCAGGGCGGTATCCCTTCTATGGTAAATGGGACTGTTGTTTTAGTTTCTCTTTCTGAGAATTCATTATTGGTGTATAAAAATGCCATCCATTTCTGGGTGTTAATTTTATATCCTGCTACATTGTTGAATTCATTTATTAAGTCTAGTAGTTTATGGTGGAGTCTTTAGGATTCTCTATGTACAATATCATGTCATTTGCAAATAATGACAGTTTTGTTTCCTCCTTTCCAATTTGGATGCATTTTATGTTTTCTTCTTATCTGATCGCTGTGCCTAGGACTTCCAGTACTATGTTGAATAAGAGTGGTGAAAGTGGACAGCCCTGTCTTGTTCCTGTTCTTGGGGGAAATGGTTTTAGTTTTTACCCATTGAGTATGATGTTGGCTGTAGGTCTGTCATATAAGCCTTTATTATGTTGAGGTATGCTCCCTCTATTCCCACTTTGCTGAGAGTTTTTATCAGAAACGGGTGTTGGATTTTCTCAAATGCTTTTTCTGCATCTATTGATATGATCATGTGATTTTTTATCTTTCAATTTATTTATGTGATGTATCATGTTTATTGATTTGCAAGTATTGTACCAGCCTTGTATCCCTGGAATAAATCCCATTTGGTCATGGTGTATGATCTTTTTAATATATTGCTGGATCTGATTTGCTAATATTATGTTGAGGATTTTAGCATCTATGTTCATCAGGGATATTAGCCTGTAATTCTCTTTCTTTGTAGTGTCTTTATCTGGTTTTGGAATTAGGCTAATGCTGGCCTTGTAAAAAAAAGGGTTTGGAAGTGTTCCTTCCTCTTGGATTTCTTGAAATAGTTTGAGGATAGGTGTTAATTCTTCTTTGAATGTTTGGTAAAACTCCCCTGTGAAGCCATCTGGGCCAGGGCTTTTGTGTGCTGGGAACCCTTTGATTACTGCTTCAACTTCAACAGTTAACCAGCCTATTTAGACTTTCTGACTCTTCCTGATTGAGTTTTTGAAGGTTGTATTTTTCTAGGAATTTATCCATTTCATCCAGGTTGTCCAGCTTGGTGGCATATAGTTGTTCATAGTATTTTCTTACAATCCTTTGTATTTCTATTGGGTCAGTTGTTATTTCACCTCTTTCATTTCTGATTTCATTTATTTGGGTCCTCTCTCTTTATTTCTTGATGAGTCTGGCTAAAAGTTCATCAATCTTGTTTATCTTTTCAAAGAACCAGCTCTTGGTTTCATTGATCTTTTGTATTGTTTTCTTAGTCTCTATGTCATTTATTTCTGCTCTGATTTTTACTATTGCCTTCCTTCTACTTACTCTGGGATTTTCTTGTTGTTCCCTTTCTAAGTTTTTAAGCTGTAGGGTTAGAGAGTCTTTGAGAAGTTTTTCTTATTTTTTGAGGTAGGCTTGTAGTGCTATGAACTTCCCTCTCAGGACTGCTTTCATTGTGTCCCATAGATTTGGAGTTGTTTTGTGTTCATTTTCATTTGTTTCCAGGAAGTTTTTTATTTCTTTCTTGATCTCTTTAGTAACCATTTATTGTTGAAAAACATGCTTTTCAACCTCCATGTGTTTAAATGTCTTTTAGTGTTTTTATTGTACTTGATTTCTAATTTCATGCCACTGTGGTCCGAGAAGATGCTTGATATGATTTCAATCTTCTTGAACTTGTAGAGACTTGTTTTGTGTCCTAACATGTGGTCTATCTTTGAGAATGTCTCATGTGCACTTGAGAAGATTGTATATTCAGCAGCTTTGGGGTAGAATGTTCTGTAAATGTCAATTAAATCCATCTGATCTAGTGCGTCATTTAGGGTCACTGTTTCCTTGTTGATTTTTTGTCTGGAAGACCTATCCAGTGAAGTTAGTGGAGTGTTAAAGTCCCCTAGTATGACTGTATTGCTGTCAATCTCTCGCTTAAAGTCCTCTAGAAGTTTTTTATAAATTTAGGTGCTCCAATATTGGGTGCATATATGTTTATCAGGGTTATATCCTCTTGTTGGATTGATCCCTTTAGTATTATGTAATGATATTTCTTGTCTCTCATTATGGTCTTCATTTTGAAATCTATTTTGTCTGATATGAGTATTGCTACCCCAGTTTTTTTTTCCTTTCCATTTGCACAGAAAATTTTTTTCCAACCCTTCACTTTCATCCTGTGTGAGTCTTTTGTTCTGAGGTGGGCCTCTTGTAAAGAGCATATATTTGGGTCATGTTTTCTTATCCATTCAGCCACACTATATCTTTGTATTGGGACATTTAATCCATTTACATTTAAGGTTGTTATTGAAAGATACTTATCTACTGCCATTTTGTTTCTTTATACCTATGTTTTCTCATTCTCTTTATTTCTACTTCTAATATAGCAGTCCCTTTAACATTTCCTGTAATGCTAGTTTTGTAGTGATAAAGTCTTTTAGCCTTATTTTTTCTGGGAAGCTCTTTATTTCACCATCCAGCTTGATTGATAGCCTTGCTGGATAGAGTAGTCTTGGTTTCAGACTCTTGTTTTGCATTATCTTGAATACTTCATGCCATTCCCTTCTGGCCTTAGAGTTTCTGATGAGAAGTCAGTTGACAGCCTTATGGGGACTCCTTTGTAGGTAACAGATTGCTTTTCTCTAGCTTCCTTTAAAATTTTCTCTTTGTCTTGGCATTTTAATGATGATGTCTCTGGGCGTGGACCTCTTTGGATTCTTCTTGCTTGGGACTCTCTGTGCCTCCAGAACTTGTGTGACTTTTTCCTTCACCAGGTTAGGGAAGTTTTCTGCCATTATTCCATCAAACAGGTTCTCTAACCCCTGCTTACTTTCTACCTCCTCTGGCACTGCTATAATACAAATATTGTTATACTTCATGCTGTCCCACAGCTCTCTTAGACTGTCATCCTGTTTTTTAATTGTTTTTTTTTTGTTTTGGGTCTCTGATTGATTTTTTTTCTACCCTGTCTTCTAATTCACTGATCCAATCCTCAGCTTCCTCTAATCTGCTGTTTATTCCTTCCAAGGTATTTTTTATTTTTGCTATATTATTCTTTATTTCTGACTGGTCATTTTTCATAGTTTCCATATCTTTTTTCACACTGTTGAGCATCCTTACAATCAGTATTCTGAACTCTGTATCTGAGAGATTGCTTATCTCCATTTCATTTCGCTCTTTTTCTGGAGACTTCACTTGTTCTTTTATTTGGGGCTTGTTTTTTGGTCTCCCCATTTTGGCTACTTTTTTGGGTTTGTTTTTAAGTGCTAGGTAGATCTGCTAGGACTCTAAGTCTTTTTGGAGGGTCTCTGGTACAATGTCAGATGCAGTTTGTGACTGGCTCTGAGTACCCTGTTTGGGGCTATCAACAACCCCAACCTTGAGGTCTCCACTGCTGGGGCTGGGTGTGATTGGACAGGACCAAGATGCACACCAAAATCTGCTTTTCTATGGCCCCAATCCTGGAGCAGATCAGGCAAAGACTCAAAGCACCCTGAGGTCTGCCTCTGTCTGCAGACTATTAATCTGATTCTCTTAATGAGCCTCAGGCTGTAAACGATCCACAGGGTGGGGTGGCAGGTTGTTATCAGTCTCTTAACAAGCCTCAGGCTGTAGAAACTCCTCTGGGTAGGGCTAGAGGCTCTCCAGCAGGGTGGGGCAATTGTTTCCCCCCTCAGGCAAAAGCTGAAAATTCGCCTCCTGCGAAAGATGTCCCCCACAGTCTGGGGGAATGACCCTCCCCAGACTCTCCCCACACAGCTCTAGTCCAATCCACTCCCCCTCCGCGGGATCCCAAGGTGAGTGGCTGCACACGAATGGTTGTGTGTTGGCTCTTTAAGAGGGTGTCTGCAGTTCCAGCTGCCTCTCCCTGGCAGACAGAAATCCTGCTGCTTTTCACAGCCAGATGTTATGTGGGCACCTTTCTCAGTTCTGGTGCTCTTGGCTGGGAAGCCTAGCCTGGGGCTTAGGCCCCAGAGTCCTCAATGGAAATCCCCCACAGCTGAGATCTTCCTCCAGGCCTTCAGCTGCTGCCTATGGGAGCCCAGCCAGCCCTCTCCTGTCTCCGCACTTCCTACCAGTCTCTGTGCTGTCTCCACTTTTCCTCCTTGGTTATAAGGTGCTCTCCAGCTAGTCTTCAGTTGGTTTTCAGGGTGGTTTTTCTATGTTTTAGTTGTAAATCTAGATTGGTCCCGGGAGAGTGTCAGTGTAGCTTCCACTCAGTCCACCGCCATCTAGGATCTATATGGAATTTTTTAAAATAATGCTAATGAAAACACCACATATCAGAAATTATCAGATATAATTAAAGAAGTGATCAGAGGAAACTCCATACCCTTAATGTCAACAAATGATTAACACTAATATCAATAAAATTTAAAATGTATGAATTAAATTCCCAACTCAGAAAACTAGAAAAAGAACAACAAAGTAAACAAAGTAAAACCACACGGAGGAAAGAATACAAATAAATGCAGAAATTAATGGGACAAAAATATAAAAACTGCATTTTTTTTTTCCTATAATAGTAAATCAAAATCCTATTATCTTGAAAAATTAATAAAATACACAAACCACTATCTACTGATTAATACCTCCAGTGTAATGTTAAACACTTGTGGAGATAATGGATATCCTTACCTTGTTTCCGATCTTAGCAGAAATTCCTCTAGTGTTTCAAGGGAAAAAAAGAGTGGCAGACATATACAAAATTAGAAATGACATTAGAGAAATAACCATTGTAACAAGAAATTTAAAAAGATTATAAGATCTTTTGTAGACCTCTATGCTGATAAATTAAAAAACATAGATGTAATGGATAATTTCTTAGGAAAATAGATTTGTTAGAATTGACCCCATTAGAGAGACAAAGCTTAAACAAATCAATTTCTTTAAAGTTATAAAAGAACTATCCCCTGCAAAAAACAGTTGTCCCAGATGGTTTCACAGGAAAATTTTGCCATTCACAAACATGATTGTCTAAATGCTACATAAATTATCCCATCGCATGGAAATCTAAGGAAAACATTTACTTTCTTTTTATAAAGCAAGTATAATCTTGATACCCAAACCTTATAAAGACAGCACACAAAACAGAAAATTACAAACTAAATCACTTAGGAATATTGCTGTAAAAATAGTAAATAAAAAAAGCAAATAGTATCCTACATGACATTAAGTAAATAATACTCCATGTCTAATTGGGATTTAATCCTGAGATGGATGGGTTGGTTCAATATTATGACATCTATTAATATAATATATGATATTAATACATCTAAGGAGAAAAATCATATGATTATCACCACTGATGCTAAAAAAGCCTTTGACAAAACTAACTTTCATTCCTAATTTTAAAAACCCTTAAGGAAATATAAACTTGCTTTACATGATAACATATGTATGAGTGTATGCACTTTAATCCTAAACTCAGCATTTTACTTAATGGGAAACACTGGATGAATTTCTGCTAAGATCAGGAACTAGGTAAGGATCATCATTATCTTTGCCACAATTTAACATTAAGCTGAAGGTATTAGCCAACAGAATTAGAAAAGAAAAATTAATTAGACGCATAAGAGTTTGAAGAACAGAAGTAAAACTATTTCTCTTTTCAGATGACATGATAGTAAATCTGGAGATCCCCATTAGATCAATAATAAAAACTGACGGAATCAATCAAATAATTCACTAAGTTAGCAGGATATAAAATTAACATATAGGAATCAACTGCTTTGTGTACACAATAACCAGTTAGCAGATATAATCTTAGAGAAAATTCCATTTACAATAGCAACAAAGAAGATAAAATGCCTAAGAATAAATTGAACAAGAAATTTGCTAATCTATACAATGAAAAAATTAAAACCTTCTTGAAAGACACAGAAGTAGTCTTGAACAAATAGAAAGACCTTCCTTTATCTTGGATAGGAGAAGTCAACATCACAAGGAAAATTCTCCTCCCTAAGTTATTTTAAAAATGTACCACACTCTCAATAAAAATATCAATGAGTATTTATTCTGGACCTAGTCAAGTTGATACTAAAGTTTATATGGAAAAATTAATTTGCAAGAAAAACTAAATAGTCTCTCTAAGTTTCTTGAACTGGCCATGTTCTCTTCTGTTACTCCATCCCCACCTCATTTAATTGGGTCCTTCTCCACCTTCAAATCTCAGCTCAAGTGTCCCTTCTGGGACACCTTTGCTACACACACACACACACAGAAAGAGACAGAGACAGGGAGACAGAGACAGAGACAGACAGAGATAGAAACATGGAGACACAGAGAGAGACATAAAGAGACACAGAGAGACACAGAGAGACACAGAAAGAGAGAGGCAGACAGAGAGACTAAGGTAGGTCTCTTCTTATGCCCTCGAACAGAGCTGTGTTCCTCTCCTTCACAGCAGTTAGCTCAGTTTGAGGTTATTTACACACTGTGGGGTTTATTTGGTTAACACTGGTCATTTCTTTTAGGCTGGAGATGTCATAAGATCAGGGACAGGGACTATTTCAGTCACCATGTATCTCCACAGCATAGCACAACCCTAGGCACATGATTGCATTTGATAAATATCTTTAAGTAAATATTAAGATATGAAAAAAATACAAAGTAAAATACTACCAGCTATTTTTGAGGAAGTTTCATATTCAGGTCCAGGGTTCTTAAGTATTAGAGATGTGATTTTAGCACCCTTGTTTATAATGTTTGAAAACTTATGGAAAAGAGAGAAAGTACCAGAATAAGTTAATCAAACCAATATTTTTTCTATTTCCCAGCCCAAACCCTTGTTCTCATTTTTCCCTCAGCCAAATCTGCAGATTCAATTCTTCCAGTCTCTATCCATCCCTTCCTTTCCTACAGCCATCTACTTCAAGTTCTCCCCTCTTCCTTTCACAGTAGGTATTCCTGCCTCAATGTCAATCCACTGGACCCTAGCAAAACTATTTTTTGAAAAGTTATTTCTGCTAATATTACTTACTCCCTCAATAAAAACAGTCAGTGGTTTATTTTCAAAAACTAAATGTAAAAGTGCCTCCTCCCAGCAGTCAATTAGATAACTAAGAGTTATTGAGCATCTACTATGTGCTTGACACCATGATAAGCTCTGGCATTCAAGACCCTGTTAAAAAACAAAACTGAGTAAATTTGAAGATCTAATTGCCTTATTAAGCCATTCGTGAATTGGGAAGCATCCCATCTAGCAACTAGAAGAATATTCCAAGGGGTTGTAAAGATGAAAGGATTTTATAGAAAAAGGGAGCTATTAACAAAAGGAAACATGATATCTAGAGCAAAGATGGCTGCACTCTAACAAGAGGCTGAGTCCCCTTGCTTCCAGCCACAAACTGGATTTACAGTTAAAATACTGTGCAGTCAGCTTGGAAAAGCAAGAGAACTATAGCTGATTGGACATATTTTGTCTAAAGAGCACTAAAGAAACAATGAAGACACTGGTTTAGCTGTGTTTTCTTTTACCCTATCATTGCCTTTACAACAACTCACACAACTTGGTAGTAGCTGAGCTTCACAGTTAGCCAGCCTGAGAGGAGTGTCCTCCCATGAATGGGACAACAACAATCTAGACCCAATCACAACATGAGAATCCAAATAACCCACAAAAGGGGCACACCTAGAGCATACAGCTCAGAACTATAAGGAAAACACACCTCTGGGTACCACAGGACATTCTCTACAAAAGCCCACCCCACAAGACTAGGAGATATAGCAAATATATCTAATATATAGATACAAACACAAAGAGACAACTAAAAAGGGTAGACAAAGAAACAACCCCCCAATTAAAGAAAAGGAAGAATCTCCAGAAAAAGACCTAGATGAGATGGATATAAGAAAATTATCAGAAATAGAGTTCAGAGTACTGGTTATAAAAATACTCAAGCCTGGCCAGGCGTGGCTCAGCGGTTGAGCATCAACTTAGGATCCCTGAGATCATGGTTCAATTCCCGGTCAGGGAACATATCCGGGTTGTGGGCTTGATCCCCAGTTGGGGGCGTGCAGGAGGCAGCTGATCAATGACTCTCTCATCATTGATATTTCTCTCTCTCTCCCCCTCTCTCTTCCTCTCTCTGAAATCAATAAACATATATATATTTTTAAAAAGATACTCAAGAAAATTAGTGAGAACTACAAGACACTTAATGGGAACTACCTAGAATTTGGTGGAAAATACAAAGAACTTAGTGAAAGCTACATCAGCATGAAAAAAGGATATAGATATTATGAATAAGAACCAGGCAGAAATGAAGAATACAATATCTGACATCAAGAATACACTGGAAGGAATTAAAAGCAGGCTCAATGAAGCAGAGGATAGAATAAGTGAATTAGAAGATAAGGTAGGAAAAAACACTCAATCAGAGCAGCAAAAATAAAAAACAATTAAAAAGCATGAGGACAGTTGAAGGAAACTTTGGGACAACATGAAATGAAACAATATCTCCACTGTAGGGATGCCAGAGGAGGAAAAGAAGTGAACAAGAGATAGAGAACCTGTTGGAAGAAGTAATGGCAGAAAACTTCTCTAAGCTGGTGAAGGAGAAAACCACACAAGTTCAGGAAGCACAGAGGGTACCAAACAAGAGGAACCCATAGAGACCCACTCCAAGACGCATAATAATTAAAAAGGCAAATGTCAAAGACAAAAAAAGATCTTAAGGACGGCAAAGGAGAGACAGTCAGTGACCTACAAAGGAGCTCCCATAAGATTGACAGCTGATTTCTCAACAGAAACACTGCAGGCCAGAAGGGAATGGCATGAAGTATTCAAAGTAATGAAAAACAAGGATCTAAAAACCAAGACTACTCTATCCAGCAAAACTATCATTCAAAATAGATGGTGAAATAAAGAGCTTCCCAGACAAAAAACAAACAAATGAAAAACGCTAAAGGAATTTCTTGCCACCAAACCAGCATTGCAAGAAGTGTTAAAGGGACTACTGTAATAAGAAGGTGAAATAGAGAGAATGAGAAACATAGACATAAAGAAAAAATGGCAAAAAGTAATTACCTATCAATAATAACCTTAAACATAAATGGAGTAAATGCTCCAATCAAAAGATATAGGGTAGCTGAATGGATAAGAAAGCATGATGCACATATATTCTTTCTACAAGAGACCCACCTTGGAACAATAGACTCACATAGGATGAAAGTGAAGGGATGGAAAAAAATTTTCTATACACATAGAAATTAAAAAAAAGCAGAGGTAGCAATACTCATATCTGACAAAATAGACACCAAAGCAAAGGCCATAACAAGAGACAAAAAAGGCCACTACATAATACTAAAGGAATCAATACAACAGGAGGATATAACCCTGCTAAACATATATGCACCCAATATAGGGGCACCTAAATATATTAAAAAAGCTCATGGAGTACTTTATGGGAGAGATCGACAGCAATACAGATATAGTAGGAGACTTTAACACCACACTAACTTCACTGGAGAGATCCTCCAGACCAAAAATCAATAAGGAAATAGTGATTCTAAATGACACACTAGATCAGATGGATTTCATTGATATTTATAGAACATTCCACCTCAAAGCTGTAAATATACATTCTTCTCAAGATAGGCATTTGGTACATTCTCAAAGATAGACCACATGTTAGGACACAAAACAAGTCTCTACAAGTTCAAGAGGATTGAAATCATATCAAGCATCTTCTCGGATCACAATGGCATGAAATTAGAAATGAACCACAATAAAAACACTCAAAACCATTCAAACACATGGAGGCTAAATAGTATGTTATAAAACAATGAATGGGCTACCAATAAAATCTGGAAGAAATTTAAAAAACTTCATGAAAAGAAATGAAAATGAACACAAAACAAACCAAAATATAAGGAACAAAGCAAAAGCACTCCCAAGAGGGAAGTCCCTAGAATTACAGAATTACCTCAAGAAACAAGAAAAACCTCTAATAAATTATCTAACACTACAACTAAAAGAATTAGAAACATCACAACAAGAAAAGCCCAGAGTAAGTAGAAGGAAAGGAATAATAACGATCAGAGCAAAGATAAATGACATAGAGACTACAATAAAATAAAAGAGATCAATGAAAGCAAGAGCTGGTTCTTTGAAAAGATAAACAAGATTGATGAACCATTAGCCAGACTCATCAAGAAGCAAAGAGAAGGGAGGGAAGATGATGGCACTGTGAGAAGCAGCAGAGCACCCCCACTCCCAGCCACAGACTCAATTTAAGCCCCCCCCCCCAAAAATACTATGTAGCCAGCTTGGAAAAACCAGAGAAACATACCTGAGTGGACATATTGCAAGCAGGGAGCACTGAAACATCATAGAGTCCAATAAGAGGGGGTTGTAGAAAGGGGGAGTCCCCCCTGAAGACTGTGCTGGGCTCCAATCCCCAAACCTTAGAGGCTGCAAAGTTCCCTCCCTCTGGAGTGTGGACCTGCATCCAAAATCAGGGATCCCACACCCAGAGCGGAGGAGAGGGGAAGGAGTTTCTGGTGCAGAGGGCAGAGGGACCCAGGGAAGAGGCGTGCCTGCGAGGAGGGGATAGTGCCTTCCTAGCGAAACAAAGCTTCTAATGCGGGCCGACACTGGCATCTAAGGCTCAGGGTGCTGACCATAGGAAAGGCTGTACCAAAGTGTGCGGCACCCAAATAGGGACCAGAGATCTGCACTGAGCAGCCACATACAGGGACCCTTTGCCTTCCTGTAAGGCATTGTGTTGAGCCCCAGAAAGCATTGAATCTGTGTGGTGCAGGGAAGGAAAAGAGAGCCCTCCTGCCCTGAGCTCCCTGTGAGGAGAGTCTGGGATTTGGGACCAGCCCTCAGGATGCCGTGGTGCGTGGAGCCATCCCAGTTTTACTGAGATCAGCAGTGCAGGGGAGCTGCGTGGAACTGACTTTGGGTCCCCTCCTACAGGGTGCCTTGGCACGCGGGCTGTGATACCTTGCAGGGCGGACTCTCTGCTTGTGTGTTATTTTGTGTGTTTTTGAGTTTTCAATCCCTGAACTGGCTCCCACCTTCTTGGCTTTCGTTGGGTGGACAGACCAGTGGAAGCTGGGATTTGGGTCTGCTTAGTAGACTGTTTGAGGGGTGTGCCTGGTGCCCCCAGCCAACCAGACCTGGGAAGGGAAGAGGGTAGCACGCCTACCTCTCCTACAGCTTGGGAGAACCACCTCCAACAGGACAGGGGCTGGATCAG
This sequence comes from Miniopterus natalensis, assembly GCF_054644295.1. Classification (NCBI taxonomy): domain Eukaryota; kingdom Metazoa; phylum Chordata; class Mammalia; order Chiroptera; family Miniopteridae; genus Miniopterus; species Miniopterus natalensis. Next base: position 76,168,932 of record NC_142103.1, on the reverse strand, counting down.
CTCACTGAAGCCCCATATATCCACCACAAGGCACAGTCCTGAGGGGGAAGGGAGAACAGCTCACAGGAGGATGTTACAAGAATAAGACTCTCAGGGACTATTGTTTGGGAACTGATGAAAAAGCTGAAACCCCTGCTGGGGGCGGGGCACACAAAGGGCTCACCAGAATGTATTTAATCGAACCCACTGAACACAGGCTGCTGAAACGGCCCAAACAGAAAAGGCAACAGGCTGAAATCAATCTGAAGCTGCAACAGGCCAGAACCTGGGGAACTAGAATCAGAGGACAGGGTACGGACTGAGGAGCTGGCTGTGGAGCAGAGACTAACTCCCTCACAGTGAGTGCCTGACAGCCAAACCTCTAAGTAAGGGGAGTGATACCCTGAGCTACACTAGCCATCCTGCACCCTAAAGACTCTACAGAAGACTCTGGAGTAAGACCAGGCAACTACAAGTTTGCAAAACAACTGACAAGAGGAGGGGGTCCACAGAGAGCCTCAGATCAACAAACTACCTAAGGATACCAGAGCCAAACCTAGACAGCTCCTCACATTGGCTGATACACAAGTACTTCCAAGGAGAAAGAAAATCAGCACACAAAACAGTGACCCGCAGACAACATAAGCTTCCCAGAAGAAACTCAAGTGATTGCCAGCCTACTTCTTTTTTGCTCCTCTTTTTCCCATAAGAGGAAGAGAAAAGAGGAAAATAATATTTGTTTTTTTCTTCTTTTTAAATTTTATAATAATTTTTTAAAATTTTATTTTCTTTCCTTTTTTTTTAAAGAATTTTGTTTTGTATACCTTGTTTTTTGTTTTATTTCTTTGTTTTGTTTTGTTTATTTGCTTTGTTTTGTTTAATCCTTGCTTCTACTATCAAGACTTTCTTAATATTCCCTGCTTAATTGCTGGGACTTTATCATTATAACCTACAAGTTTACAATATTTCTCTATAGTTTCCCCAAAATCTATTATTGGATTCCATCCCTGCTCAGGCTTTATCTCTCTCTGTCTATCCTCTTGATCCATTAGCATAATTTCATGTTTGTTTGTTTCTTTGTTTGTTTTTGTTTTCCTGCCTTCTGTCTTCCTGTCTTTTTGTTCAATTGTTAGTTTCTGTTATTCTTTTTATTGTATTTTTATTTTTTCATTTTCAACTATTATCCTACTCCTATTCTCTCCCTTAATTTTTTGCCGGCCCTTCTTTCAGAATCTTTTCTCTGCCTCTTTCATTTCCCAAAAGCTTCTCTATTTTTCACATTTCAGTTTATTATTATTAATTTCTAAATTTTTGTAACTATTAACAATACACTGTTCTCTCTAAGCTTTACTTTTCTTTCTTTCTCTCTCTTTTTTTTTTTACCTTTTTTTTTTTGTGTGTGTGTGTGTGTGTCTAGAATATATGCACCCCTATGGTCATAGCAGCACAATTTACAATAGCTAAGATCTGGAAACAGCCCAAGTGCCCATCAGTAGATGAGTGGATAAAAAACTGTGGTACATTTATGCCATGGAATTCTATGCAGGTATAAAAAGGAAGGATTTCTTACCCTTTGGGACAGCATGGATGGACCTGGAGAGTACTATGCTATGTGAAATAAGCCAGTCAGAGAAAGGCAAATATCACATGATTTTGCTCATATGTGGAATCTAATGAGCAAAATAGATCCAGAGACATAGAAACATGGAACAGACTGAGGAATCTCAGAGGGAAGGTGGGGGTAGGGGAATGGGTCGGAAGAGATTAATCAAAGAACTTATATGCATATATGCATAACCCATAGACACAGACAATAGTGTTAGGAAGACCTGGGGGTGGGATGCCAGGTGAAGGGGATCAATGGGAGGGAAATGGGGACATCTGTAATACTTTCAACAATAAAGATAAATTTTTTAAAAAGAGAGATAATTAGGATGCTGTTCACCAGAAAAAGAAAAAAAAAAAGAAGAAGAAATGTCAAATAAGCAACTGGATTTCTAGGTCTGGAGTGCCAAGGAGAGATCTGAGACAGAAACGTTGATCCAGGGTTATTGAAGAGACCATAGTGTGAGAAGAAAAAGAGCCTATGACTGAGCCTGAAGGAATTCTAACATTGAATGACCAGGTGGAGGAGGATGAGTTTCCCATAGCAACAGTAACCGTAACTCATAATACTTGAAGCTTACTCCATGTCATGCACTGTTGTTCTATCTCTCTACCTCTCTATCTCTACCTATCATCTATCTATCATCTATCTATCTACCTACCTTCCTACCTACCCATCTATCTTATAAAATTTAATTCTTAAAATAAGCTTGCAAGATAGGTACTATTAAGATTACTCTTTTACAGAGCCCAGTCTCTCAAATGCTGTGCTCTGAAATGGAAGGAGAACTGGATGAGAGTGATGTCATAAACATTTAAAGATGGGTTTGAAGGCAGGAGTTGTCAACAGTGTTCAATGTTATTGAAAGGCCAAATAAGGCGAGACATGATAATGTCCTCTGGATTCAGTAACATGGAAGCCATTGATAAGCTTAGAAAGCTGGTTGGTTGGAATGTCATCCATCACTGTCTCTGTGACCCTCCTGCTATCTCTCTCTCCATCTCCCTTCCTCTCTCTGAAATCAATAAAAACATATTTTAAAAATACTTATTAAGAAAACAGTGGCAGCAGAGCAAGGGAGTGCCAAGGGTGTCTGGCAGAGGGATGGAAATGCAGGCTGGAATCCAGCTAAGCTCTGCACTCCAACTGTAAACTGTGGCCTGGGACTGTGGCATGAAAGAAGGGGTACTGTTTTCAATGTGGTGAGGTCCCTTTTTGAAATGTATCTGTCTGGAGGGGGTACTTTCTGATTCCTATGAAAGCATTGTATGTGTAAGCAGCAGCTGTGCCAGAGGAGGATGGGAATCAATGGGACTTTTTTGAAAAGAGAGCCATGTAACTATGTTTAATTCTCACCCTGGTGAGAATCATCTTGTTAAGAGGGTATGGTTGGATTCACAGGAAGGAGAAGTGGTTTGCAGTAAGAGGAACTGTGCCTACTCTACTGTGCCAGAAAGAAAGAAAAAGGTAGTAGGTCCACTAACTTAAAAAAGTGATAAATCACTTTTTTAAAAAATATATCTTTATTGACTTCAGAGAGAGGAAGGGAGAGGGAGAGAGAGAGAAATATCAATGATGAGAGAGTCATTGATCGGCTGCCTCCTGCACACCCCCTGCCAGAGATCGAGCCCGCAACCCAGGCATATACCCTGACCGGGAATAGAATCGCGATCTCCTGGATCGTAGGTCGATGTTCAACCGCTAAGCCATGCTGGCCGGGCTAGAAATCACTTTTATAGAAAACAACTTTATGCCTGATTAAGTTCTCTTTCTGCTGGGTTAACAATTTGCCTTGGAGATTCCTAGGGTATCTCTACTCTCAGGGCTGTACTGTTGATCTAGAGTCTTCAGATCATTGGATTTTGGTTCACAATATTTACCCCAGTAATGTCAACCATCACTATCTCTGTGACCCTTCTGCTACCCCCAAGCTGTGCCTGGGGCCCAGGAAGGTTTGAAACAGTGTCTCGCCTCTGATCATCTCTGTCAAGATAAACCATACAACCACTCCCCCTTGAGTCCTGCTCTTCCTTGATGCATTGCTAGGAAGTAGAGTTCAGGTGCTCTCGGCTGTGGAGCCCATAGAATTCTCTCTCTCCTTTCAGCAATCCTTAGCCTAGGGGAAGGGCCAATGGAGGGCGGCTCTTCCCTACTTCTCCAAGACATTTCATCTAAGCCCTCACACCTTGCCTATATCACCTAGTTCTTCCTGCATACCACCCCCCAAACTTAGTATCTTACAACCCACATCTCTTATTTCTCATAACTCAGTGGGCCAGCTAGGTGGTTCTTCTGTTCTGGGTCAGTTCAATTGGGGCTGTAAGGAGTAGCATCTTTCTATTCAAAGTGTGGTCTTCAGACCAGCAGCACCAAGGAACTTATTAGAAATGTAGACTCTCTGACACCACCCCTAATGAGCCAACTTCTGCATTTTGGCAAGATCCCTAGGAGCTTGTGTCTACATTAAAGTTTGAGATGCACTAGTCTAGGATATCCCTTCTCGTCTGTCTGGTGGTTGGGAGGCTGGTTGGTCTGGGAATACTCAGCTGGAAAGGCTTATTCTCTGATCCGTGTGGCTAGCTCAGGCTTCCTCAAGCGGCAACTTCAGGGCTCCCAAGAGCAGTAAGAGGGCAATCTCCACAGTGGAAGCTTTTTCCAAGCCTCTGTGTCATATCTGCTACTGTTCCATTGGTCAGTGCAAGTCACAAGGTCATCCCAGAGTCGGTGTGGGTAGATATTGCCAAAGGGTGTAAAGAGAGGAGGATGAAACTTTGTGGTTATTTTTAAAACCTACCACACTCTACTGGAGTTTAGACCTTTGGAATAAGACATTGGTGACCTTTTGCATTTTGCCCAACCACATCTCTCCACTCAGGTGAGCACAGAGTTACCTACTTGCTTAAAAGAGGAGAGGAGGGTGGAAGTAAAAACATGGGGAAGGAAAAAGTTATAGATTAATATTGGAAAACAATATTCTTGCCACAGAGGAGAAGATGGGTACAGATGTAAGTGGATATATGGGTCTAGTGGTGGAAAGTGAGAGCTTATCCAACATAGTTTCATTTTTCTCTATGAAGTCAGAAGGTAAGGTCATCTGTTGAGATGGGGAGGGGTGGTAGAGGGCAAAGAGAGGTATCAAAGGTCTAAATAGAGTAGACCTCTCCTCCTAGAAGGTTTGAAATAGTCATAACTGAACTTGAGCCTGGAAATTGACTTGGGAAGTACAGGACCTCAGGGACCATTTGAGGTTGATGATTATGACTTTATCTTGATGCTAATCTGTCCTCTGGGGACACTTTTTGCAACAGTGTTTGCAGGCATACAGAAAGCCTAAAGGAGGGTTTGGGAAATTTTTCTAAATAAGTAATGAAAAGACAGAGGGCCACAGTGTTTAGGTTATTGGCAGAAGTGTAATGGTCTGGGGTCTCTTTGCTGAGTATGAAAATGAGAAGAAGTGGAGGGTAGTGGTCAATGCGGTTGGAGAGTAGAGAGGATTTGAACAAGTGACTGAAGGGAGAGGGAACTGTGGACAGAAAGTGGATGCTTGAGCTAGCGATTTCATAGGTAGAGTAGTTTCTGTGATGAAAAAGACTGAAGAAAATCTTTGGAGATGTTCTGACGTTTCCAATTTGAACACTTTCCCCTTGTGATGAGATTAGCTGTATATCTTCCATTAACCTTACAACACCTTCTCCAAAAGGGTATTCATTATTCTTGTTCATTACCCTGCTTGAAACAGAGCAAAAATTATCTTTTTTAGTTTTCTTTTGGATTTCAGGAACTCTAAGCTTAATCTGCCTCTTGGATGTGCTATCACTTTTTCACCCATCCCTGAGTATATGTCTCTGCTTATGGGTCCTTGTAAACACTGAGCTCCTGAGAAACTCAACCATCTTCCCACTCTGATTTTGTAAATGTTTTTTGTTCACATGTGTCAGAATAGTCTAGGTTATGCTGTAGTAACAAATGACCCCAAAATATCACAACACTCGGAAGTACAGAGGCACTAAAAATCATCATATTTTTGAAATGAGTAAACAGATCCTCAGGATGTCTGTAAAATGTGCATGCCCCTTAGGGGGCAAAACCCTAAGGAACATAACACTTGAAATTTCACAAAGACTACACCTTAATAACTATATGCACCACGTGGATGCAGTAGTGCCTCCAGTTCCTCTGGACCCCCATGCAATGTGCAATCATTTATTTTTTTCCCCAATCTTCAACGGAGGATATGTTTTTATTGATTTTAGAGAGGAAGGGAGAGAGAAAGGGAGAGGGAAACATCGACTTGAAAGAGAAACACTGATGGACTGCCTTGCATAAGCGCCCTACAGGGGATGGAACCCGCAACCTTTTGGTGTATGGAACCACGCTCCAACCAACTGAACCACCGGGCCAGGGCACAATCGTGTACTTTAAGTGGAGAGATTCTCCATCCAGAACTCAGCTACACTCATCCTGGGGCTGATGTGGGCACTTGATGTAGCTAGTGACCAGGAACTCTAAATAGTGTGGAAGCGAGTCTGTCTATCACAGGGATGGCCAGGCAGGGGACATGTAATAAGAGAGGCAGTGGAGATCTCCGGGTGGGGTCCACATCTGGTCACTGGGTACATTCCGTACACTCGAGCCCCTCCCTTGCCTGAAGTTAATTCAAGAAGACTTGACTTCATTACGGAAGGGTTGGGGAAAGGTGGGGTCTGGCTCGGTGCATCCCAGACTGCGACTCCACCCCGCTGCAACTCCTCTCAGATCTGGCAGATCCGTGGGCGAATCTGGGCGGGTAGGGAGGCGGGGAGAAACTGGGGGCGGAGCGGGCGGCTGCCAAGGCGGCCAATAGGCGACTCTCCAGCCGCTGAGCCAACAGACCGCAGGGGCGCCGCCCCTAGCACCACCCGCTCCCAAGTTTCCCCTTGTGGATGCATAGCCCTGGTGGCTCTGCTTCTCCCGGCTCAGAGGGGCCCAAAGGGGCCGGAAGAGCGGACTCGGGACGCGGTTTCTAAGGAAGGTGAGAGGACGGGGTCCCCACTAGCTCTAGGGTGTCGGTAAACGATGAAGGGCCGGCGGCGGCGGCGGCGGGAGTACTGCAAGTTTGCGCTGCTGCTGGTGTTGTACACGCTGGTGCTGCTGCTCGTCCCCTCAGTACTGGACGGAGGCCGCGAAGGGGACAAGGGCACCGGACACTGCCAAGGCCTGCACCGCAGCCTGGGAGTGTGGAGCCTGGAGGCGGCGGCAGCGGGAGAGCGCGAGCAGGGAGCCGAGGCGCAGCCCGCAGCTGAGGGGCACTCAGGCCAGTCCCTGGGTTCCCCCGGCAACCTCAGCAGTGCCGTCGGGGAGACGGTGTCTGGCTTAAAGCAGCACATTTATGTGCATGCCACCTGGCGCACAGGTTCGTCGTTCCTCGGTGAGCTTTTTAACCAGCACCCGGACGTTTTCTACTTGTACGAGCCCATGTGGCATCTCTGGCAGGCGCTGTATCCGGGAGACGCTGAGAGCCTGCAGGGCGCGCTGCGTGACATGCTGCGCTCGCTTTTCCGCTGTGACTTCTCTGTGCTGCGGCTGTACGCTCCGCCAGGAGACCCCGCCGCGCGCACTCCTGGCTCAGCCAATCTCACCACGGCCACTCTCTTTCGCTGGCGGACCAATAAGGTCATCTGCTCGCCGCCCCTGTGCCCCGGCGCGACCCGTACCCGGGCAGAGGTTGGCCTAGTCGAGGACGCTGCCTGCGAGCGTAGCTGCCCACCTGTGGCTCTGCGCGCCCTGGAGGCCGAGTGCCGAAAGTACCCGGTGGTGGTCATCAAGGACGTGCGCCTCCTGGACCTGGGCGTGCTGGTGCCCCTGCTGCGTGATCCAGGCCTCAACCTGAAGGTGGTGCAGCTTTTCCGAGACCCGCGGGCCGTTCACAACTCGCGCCTCAAATCCAGGCAGGGGCTGCTGCGGGAGAGCATCCAGGTGCTGCGCACCCGCCAGAGGGGCGACCGCTTCCACCGCGTGCTGCTGGCACATGGTGTGGGTGCTCGTCCTGGGGGCTCATCCCGCGCGCTGCCCGCTGCGCCGCGCACCGACTTCTTCCTGACCGGTGCGCTGGAGGTGATCTGTGAAGCCTGGCTGCGCGACTTGCTCTTCGCCCGCGGGGCGCCCGCCTGGCTGAGGCGCCGCTACCTGAGGCTGCGCTACGAGGACCTGGTGCGGCAGCCACGGGCCCAGCTACGCCGCCTGCTGCGCTTTGCCGGGCTGCGCGCCTTGGCAGCGCTCGACAACTTCGCGCTCAACATGACTCGCGGTGCGGCCTATGGCGCGGACCGGCCCTTCCACCTGTCTGCGCGCGATGCCCGGGAGGCTGTGCACGCCTGGCGTGAGCGCCTGAGCCAAGAGCAGGTGCGCCAGGTGGAGGCGGCCTGCGCTCCAGCCATGCGTCTGCTGGCCTACCCTCGTAGCGGAGAAGAGGATGACCCCAAGCCAGCCCTGGACGAGGAGACACTGAAGGAGATGGAGGCCAAGGGGGCCACGTAGCCGCCCGTCCGCGTCCTGGGGGTGGATCCGGGTAAGGTGGCCTGGGGCAGGGAGGGGCAAGGAAGGGTCTTAGAGGAGCTTGGACCAGCCTGCAGGGGAGAGAGCGATGCTGTCCCCGATCTCACCCTGTCATAATAGGTTTGAGTGATGGGAAAGCGCTGCTGGCAGAATTTGGAAGTGTCATCGGGATCTCCAGATTAAGTATGGCTGAGGCGGAACTCAGGTCTCTGTACTCCCAGTCCCCTCTATGAAATAGGAGATAAGATCATCTGTTGAGAATTGGGGGAGGGGAGGGAAGAGGGGTATCAGAGGTCTGGGGTGAGTAGAGAAGGTTTGAAAAATAGTAATGGAATTTGAGACTAGGAATTGGCATGAAAAGCATAGGATTTGGGGGACCATTTGATATTGACGATTATGACTTTATCTTGACGCCAGTCTGTCCTATGGGGAAACTTTTTGCAACAGTGTCTGCAGGCACAGAGAAAGCCAAAAGCAGGGTTTGGTGGAAAGTTATTGACTCCCCCAATCTGTTTCATATTTCTTCTCTCCCTCTACCTGTCTCTGATATGCAGGCGCCAGAGCTTTACTTCTGACTTCCCAAGCACACAGGCATAGTCAGGCCTCCCTTGCATCAGTTTTTGCCCATGTGTGTCTTAGGCTCTGGTATAGTGGTGTAGAATGGACTTAGCTTTCCTTTTGACTCATGTGGAGTCTCTCCCCACCCCCATGGCTGGTGTTTGCAGGATATTTGACCATATCCTATTTACATCAGTTCCCAAAAGCTGCCTGGTCAGCCTCCTCTACTGCTGACAAGACCTCAGGGCTGGGCCTTCCCCTCACTTCACCCCATCCATTTGAGAGATGGAACCTTAGATTGGCTGTAGCAGCTTTGGCTGTAACTGCAGAAGGAGCTTTGCGTTCTTTCTCTGTAAAGCATATATCCTGAGATGCTAAAATGGGGTTTAAATGATCTCAAAATGTGTTCAGTGTCTAGGTCAGTGTATGGCCTGTACTTTGGTCAGGGGAAGAGTTTGTTCTGCATGGTGCTCACCTTAGGAGTCTAGTTAGTGACACGGGGATGGGTTTCCCCAAATTTTGTAGCAGTTGGAAGGGTGCAGCTTTCTGCACTGTGCAGTCCAGAGGAGGAGGAAAAGCAGTGCAGGGTGGGCGGAAGTGACTTAAGTTTCCATTCATTATTTTATAATGTAATTCACTATTCCCCTGGGATGAAGCTCTGAGGACAAATTTGAAGATGTTAATGAAGGTGGATTTTGTTGTTAATAGAGTCAGGTTTCAGAGAGATTTGGACGCTAGCTGATTGTTCTCCCAGTGGTTTCTTCGTCAGTTTGTGTAATTGCTAGGAAGTCTGTGTTCCTTCCTGATTTCCAGAATAAAGGAAGGTAAGGCACTGGGTGACTTGTCACATCTTAACAAAAACATCCTTTCATGTGTTAATCCTGTATTTACAGATGTAAGTAACAATGGTCCCTAACCCTCGTTTAGAGGCCTGAGGGAACCCCTCTCCAGGGCAAATGCTGCAGCATTTTATGGCTTTAAGAACTGACAATCTCCCAGAAATTTTCACTTTTTCCCCATTTTTATTAACATTTATTGAGTGCTGACTGGGATAGGGTAAGAAAGAGAATAGAAAGGAGGGTTAGAGGACAAGGCTTCGTCCTCTAGGAGCTTAGAGTCTGTGAGGGTGACTATGGGGGAAAGCATTGGTGCTGCTGTTTGAAAGACCAACAGGGCTTTCTCTGCAAGGCTTCAGGGAAATCTGGAAGCCAGTTTTAGGCTCTTCCAAACTTTGGTGACTAATCCCTTCCTCCCACATTTCTGCTGGAATTATTGGACACTTACCATGTCTCCACCAACATTATTGACCCACTGATGAATTTCTAAAAGTCTGTCACACTCTACTTTAGGGAAGAGAAGGGAATGGATCCTTATGTGCCATACATTGAGTTGGGCACTGTACATATATCATTATTTTGAAGTATTATCAATTTTACAGGTGAGGGATTCAAGACTCAGAGAAGTCAAGTAATTTACCTGAAATCACACCTGGGCTGGTGAGGGTGGAGCAGCTTTGGTGTTCAACCCCAAAGCTCAGAATTTCTCCATTATGACCCACTTTTACCTGCCCCCCTTAGCGGCCCCTGGCAGCACCTTTGGCACTCTAGTCAGGCTTTGAGACTAATATGGGGTGGGAAACACATTTAGCTTTATTACTAATATGTTCCAACCACTGAACAAATCAATAAAATATCCCTGAGCTGCCAATAACAACTACACAGGAAAGTTGGTAACTCTAAGCCATCCTCCCCATGGCCATCCTTCTCACGGGGCATCTGAGCATGACCTTAGCTCATTAGTGAAGAAGGGCTACACATTAATTAATCTGAGTAACTTCTGGATGGTCTATACCTGACAACCAGGATTTGTCCGGGAGGGAGTCAGTGTGATTTTTTCAAGGCTGGATAGCACCCTCAGTCAAGTCACCAAGGACCCAGGCTCTTTCCATCTTTTACATCTTTTTGGGTTTATTCATCAGCTTATCTTCCCACTGTCACAAGGTGATAGCCTCAGAAACAAGCATTGTTTCCTCACACAACTATTCAGGGTTGTTAAGATGCAGAAAGGAGGGAAACTGATTAGCAAGTGGAAGAGTTTTCCCTTATCTGTCTTTCTTTCCTTCAATCTGGCTATAGAAACTTTTCCTTCAGTGTGGTTATACTTTTCCTTTACATCTCAACTGGCTAGAAATGACTGGATCACATGGCCTACCCTAGCCCAAAAATTGGTGAGAGACTAGGATGGCCATGAGTGGCTTGGACCACATTACATTCACCTGAGGAGCTTTTGTTTCTAATGTCAATACCCGAGCTCCACCACCAGATGCTGATGTAATTGGTCTGGGGTGGGGTGCAGGCATTGGGGTGTTTAAAAAAGTTCCCCAGGTGACTGTACTGTACAGATAAGTTAAGGACCCCTGACTTAGACCAGTCATGATTCATCCCCTGGGCTAGGTCTTTGCCTCTGGAACAAGATCAGGATAGGGGCTGTTAATGAGCAGTGAGCTGTTTGCCACAGTAACTTATGTGAAAGAACTTGGAACTGTGAAATTCCAAGCAGATGCAGGGTGTTAATATGAAAAGGGGAAAACATCCTAAATTATTCACAGATCCATTTATCACCCTCTCACATTCCTTCAAATGCTTTGTTGTCTGTACTCCTTATCTAATAATCCACTGTCATACACTCTCCACTACTCCAATAATCCATCGTCATACACTACCCACTACTAATAATCCATTGTTGTACACTATCCACTACGGTTCCGAGCAGACTGATGTGCTGTTTTATCCTTTTCAGCCTGTCTCCCTTTGACCTGTAGCCTTGCTAGGACCTAGGATTTCATTCCTGTAGGCATTTAAGACACCTTGGCCTTTTTTTCTTGACAAGATGGATGGACTCTTTGAATGAAATTAGGAAAGGAGAGAAGTGCACTGTAACCTAATTCCCAACAATCAGGATGCTTTCTTTCTAAGGAAATCATCCAAACAGAAAAAGAAATGACCAGCCACCACCAAAATCCCTAACAGCATTTTGAAAGTCATTCCATTTTAATCTGGTTATTATGCTCCAAACAGCATGTGTATAAATATCCCTGAAAGGAGGACCTCTTGCTTAAACACAGACCGCCTATGAACAGGCATTTGTTAAACACTGTTCTTTACATATAATTTCTCATTCAGGAAAATTTGTTTAAATTCCTAGTTGGAAGGCATTGTGGGTGCTGTGTTCATGCCAGAGGGCTGGAAGTTGGGAATGATAGTGCACGCGTGCGTGTGTGTGCGCGTGGGTGCGTGCACACATAGATAGGTACCTTAGTGGCAGGGCTGCAGTAAGGTGCGAACAATTTTTAAAAGCACATCCATATCCAAATCCTTATTTCTTCCCTGTGGAGTTAGTGCTTCCTTTGATCAGGACATTCATGGAGCTCTCCCTTGGGGCTGCCTTCCCAGGCCAGGACCCCATCAGTTCATGGTGAATTTGGTTTTTAGGAAAAATCATGAAGATTCATGAAGTCTTGTGGGCCAGGAAGAGGAAAAGGCTGGTCCTTCATAGTTACATGTGGCTATAATGTAGTAACCGAGTCATTCCTTGGCACATATGAAATCAGCATTCACAATGGGGTGCAGGAACCCAGACATCAGGGCCTGGCTCTCCTGGTGACTACTTGATTGACCTTGGGCAAGTCCCTAAACCTTTTTTGGCTTTAGTGTTCTTACTAATAATAAGAGGAGGTTGAATTAAGAGGATTTCCAAGGTTTCTTGGTGCTAAGGTGAGGTTACATTTGTTGAGTGCCTATTTTGTGCACTGTGTTACTTGCTTAATGCATATTGTCTGAGTTAGTCCCCATCTTAGCTTTAAGAGGGAGATAGTATCCCCATTTTATGGGGATGGTGAAACAAGCTCAGAGAGATTGGGTAATTGTCAAGGATAACACAGCCAGAGGATTAAAATCAGGTGCTGTCACCTTGGCTGGATTAGCTCAGTGGTTAGAGCATCAGCCCACAGACTGAAGGTTCCCGGGTTTAATTCCGGCTGAGGGCATGTACCTTTGTTCCAGGCTCGATCCCCGGCCCTGGTCAGCACTCAAGCGGGAGGAGACCAATCGATGTGTCTCATTCACATCGATGTTTCTCCTCTCTCTCTCTCTCTCTCTCTCTCTCCCTCCCTCCCTCCCTCTCTCCCTCCCTCCATGTTTCTCTCTCTCTCTCTCTCTCTCTCTCTCTCTCTCTCTCTCTCCCCCTCCTTCCCTCTCCCTTACACTCTCTCTGAAAAGCAATGCAAAAAATATCCTCAGGTGAGGATTAAAAATAAATAAATAAAATCAGGTGCTGTCAATTTTAAAACTAGTGTTTTAAAATTTTTAAGAAATAATATATGCATGTGGTGGAAAAAAGTTCATTAGTATGGAAAGATACAAAATACTTGCCAGTCTCACTTGCTAGAAGCAACCACTACATTTCTTGTAATATATGTCTAGAAATATTTTATGCAAATTCAAACAGAAAAATATAGCCTTTTAGGTAGTTAAATGTTTTTAGTTTTAATTCCTTAACATTTTAAAAGTTGAGATCTAAGGAGGGTGACCTTATGTAGCAAAAGGTATATGCTTTGTACATTTTGAAGAAGTAAAGTTCTTCAAAGTTGCACCAACTTTCACTCCCATGAGCTGTTCTTTGGAGTGTCTGTTTTCTAGACATTCAATGACATGGATTTTTATCTACTTTTTTTCATCTTGGCTAGTCTGGTGGATGGAAAATCCTTTTTCCCAACACCCTGGCTCTCTCTGTCCCTACAGTTCATCTCAGACAATGCATGATTGCTTCGCATCTTAGGTGTGAACCAGGATGCCAAGATGTCATCAACTTCTTGGCCCTTCCCCAGTCCACATGTATTTGGGAAAGTGTCACTTCTGTGATTCTTTTAAAGGACTGGATAAATTTTAAAATAAAAATGATCATCCCTTTGTAAAACCACACTTACAGATGCCATCAGGTTTTAGCAAGTTTCTTGTTAAGATGGCCTTCTGGTACTGATGCAGTGGGTTGTACCTATTTACTTGAACTTCACCTATTTCAGGATGCTATCACTGGGGAGATAAGGCTGATTTTAAATAAGGTTTAACTCTTCATACATTTTCTCTGTGCTCCTGAGAGCTGTCCTTGTAGTCTGGGGGAGGGCAGAAATGTCCATTTGCAGTTGCTGGGGCAGGATTCAGAGAGTTTTCAGAGGTTTTTTGTGTTTTTTTTAGTCTGGGCAGAGATTTTCTTCCCATGAATACAAATGTAATATAAATAGTTGGCAGTGATGCTCTTCAAAAAAACATTTATAAGCAGCTGGCTTAAAATTCCTCAATGTGCCTTTTCTCAGGCTCAGCATGAGCAACAGAGAAAAGAATGAAACTAAAAAAGCTAAACCGGCCTTGCTTTTTTGTGTCTGACATTCTAGTTGAACAAGGTGACGAATAAATGACTCTCTCTCTATGAGGGCTCCTGGTTCCTCATCCTCTTGCTTCGTAGTGGAACCAAAGAACTTGCTCTATTGAAAGGAACATCTCTGCTTAGGTGCAGTATAGAGGAATAACAGTAGAGACTAAGAAACAATCCTGGTCCAAGTTCATTATTGGGAGCTGAATAGAAAGCAGTTTCAACTGGAGAAAAGTTGCAGAGCTCAGTGATGTGTTCATGAGAACTGGAGTCCTTCAATTTTGCTCCCTGCCCTGTTTGGCCCACAGGCACCAAGCCAGTGGCCCAGTTTGACATTTCTGCAGCTAGCCTTGTTCACATTAGAGACCATCATGCTAGATGCTGGGAAGAAATTGGAGCATCAGCTGATAGTGAATATATATATATATATTTCATCATCTGAGGATATGATTTTAGAGAGAGGAAGGGGGAGAGAGAAAAACATCAAGTGAGAGAGAAACATCCACCGGCTGCCTCCTGCATGCGCCCTGACTGGGGATAGACCTGCAACCTGGGTATGTGCCCTGACTGGGAATCGAACCTGCAACGTTTTGGTGTATGGGACGAAGTTCCAACCAACTGAGCCACCCTGCCAGGAGTGACAGTGGATATTTTTAAATTAGAGGATTAAGAAGCTGTGAAAAACAACCACCACATTTGACTTACATGCTGACCATGTTTGGAATGAGCAGATTCTCCTCCCCTAAAGAGTCGCATGCCAAAAATAGCCACTGAGACATGTTTTTACTCGTGTAAAGGAAGCCCTTTCTGTTAACACAGGGAGAGTTGTGAGGGCCCAGGGCAGTCTTTGGGCTCTGCCATCAAGAAGCCTCTCATCTGGCCTGAAATCCAAATGCCTAGCGGGATGGTTTGAAGAGATTAATATTGTGTGATTAAGATCATTTGGGTGTGGTAACCAGCAGCTCCAAAGCAGAGAAAGCAGGCTAAATGAAGGTCTGACACAGAACATTACAGAGACATTCATAAGGTATGGGGAGCCAGTAGGGGTGCAAAACAGTTCTTTGTAAAGATGATGAACTAAAGAGAGTTATGAGCAGCCCCCAGCGTGAACTGGGAAGCTAACTAAAGCAGTCCTTACACACATACAGATAAGGTGAACTTCAAAGTCACTTTCCCCATGACTAAGACCAGATTTTACCAAAAAGGACACATTACTGCCTTGGAGAGATTATGGGAACAGTAAGCCAAAAATACTAAGATGAAGATAATGTTTTAAAAATAGGACTTCCTTTCATACAGCATGGAGTTTAGCATATGTTAAATAGACAGATTTTAGAAGCAATAAAAGCAGATGCTGTCTCTTGTTCTGATAAAGGATATCACCGACACAGATGTAATAAAGGAAAACAATACATTTTTCAGGTTCTACAAACAACAAAAAAGTTACATGTTGCCTAAAGATAGCAAAGGGGACTATTTTGCAAAAAAGAGATGGCTGGCTGAAAATAAAGAACAACAAAACTCTTAGCACGATTGAATGCTTTTTAAATTAATTCTATTTTTATTTCTCAACAGTCAAAGGGGAAGAGAAATACTTTTAACCTCAGGGAAAACCCATGTCCCTTTGATGGCAGTGAGGCTATTAGGAGGTCACCCAGCTGCATTTAGGGCCGGGCTGGTCATTTAAATACTCAGGGGAACTGTACTAAAGGCCAAAAAATACACTCAACTCATTGGAGTATGACTGAATCTTTAAGTAAACAATCCTTTTTTTTTTTTTTCTTAAGTGCAAAGGAATTTGTGAATTTAGTATTAAGGAATGACTTCACATTTCAATGCCACTGATTTAAAAGCCCTTTTATGCACACTTCACAAAACAAGGACATACAGAAATTGTTACCGAACTCAAGGGGTTCACCGCTTGGGGTACTCTATTAAAAAATGAGACGTGGTTGTTGCAAGGTAGTTTTATTTACTTGCAGCAAGTAAGGGACACAGGAGAGTCATATCCAAAGCTCTGGCTCCCTGAAGGGAGGCTTAGCCATTGATTATGTGCACTATTTTCTCAATTATATGTTGATTTCTTCTTTGTAGTTGACTAACTTTCATCCCTTTGAGTTCCTTGTCAGCTCATCCTGTTCACTGCTGCACCTGCAAAATACTGTGCTATACTTTAACATTTAGCAAGAAATAACATTTAGAGCTGCCCAGACCTTGAGATCCTTGTCCTATCTAACAAAATCTCTATAAATCTGGAAATTAATTGTACTAAGACAATTTTTTAAATTATCTATTTTTTATTATCATACAAGATAGGGTCTTTAAATACTTTTGACTTAGGAATGACCAGAAGGGTTTACACTCATTTCAGGTGATTCACGCAGTAACAAACATTTTTATTCTTCCCAAACTCTGGGTGAGTGGAAATAGTTTTGACCAAGAAGTTTAGTAGCTTAACATTTAATTCTTCATTGTCAGACATCTAGTAGTTGGAAAAAAGGGCAAGGCTAGCTATTTGGTCACTGTAGCTGGCTGATAAACTGAGTGTTTGGTTCTTAAATGCACCCAAAGTTGAGTAATTCGTAGCTCCAACTGAATAGAGCCCCATAGTATTAAGAAGAGTGGGGTCTGGAGTTAATTTAATTTTTAATCCTATTTCTAAAACACTGAGGGCTTAAGAATTTTGAGGAACATCGCCCTAATAATTCAGACATGTTTATATTTTAAACACAACAAAAATATTGAAAGTGGTAGGAAATCTGTTAACAGGTTTTTTTAGTCTACTTGGCTACAGGCTCCATGGAGATATAAATCAGAACTGAAAGGTATATGAACATCCCTGCCCTAGTTCCATGACATTCAGGAACTAGAGACCAAAACGGGAGGATAGGAACCCATTTCTATTGTGAAGACAGAAAGGGCCTTGTGAGGTTGCCTCCCAACCAGGATTAGTAGGACTTCAGAACAGTCCTTCAAATATCCCAGAGGCAGTAATAGATCTTTCAGAGCTCCTGTCCCTCCTCTCCTCCCACCTTGTACTGCCAGTGATTTAATACAAAATTTGAACTTGAGTGAAAAGCAGTTTTCCAGGTAAATTTTTTAAAAATTTAAGGAGATTTTAAATAAAAGGGTTTAAAGAGTCCAGAGCATCTCCATAAATGTTTGTCGGGACTTGGGATCTGACCTGGCAGCATTTAGCACTTGGTTAGTCATTGACAGAAACCCATCCTGAGTTACTTTCAAATTGTTTCCAGGTCTTTAAAACAACCCAAATGGAGAGCTGAACACATTGCACAAACAGTGACAGAGGAAAATGTTTTATTTTGAGAGAACTATACACTCATAGGAAGTTACAAAAACAGTACGAAGAGGTCCAGTGTACCCTTCCCCCAGCTTCCCCCAATGGTAACATCTTGTTTGTAGATCAGTAACACCACCAGGAAATTTACATTGGTACAATCTATAGACTTTATTTGGTTTTCAGCAGTTTTTATGTGCACTCCTTTTGAGTGTATTTGTGTGCATAGATCTGTGTAATTTTATTACATACAGATATGTGTAAACACCACCACAATCAAGATACAGAACTGTTCCATCAGCACAAAGAAACTCTTTATAGTCACATAACCCACCCCATCCCACCCCTATGTTTTCTTGTAAAAGTTCTACATTTTCTATTTTGTCTTTCCTTATAAATTTTAGGATAAGCTTATCTATGCCTTCATTTAATTCTGTGGTTCATTTTGAGCTATTTTTTGTATAAAGTGTGAAGTTTAGGTCAAGGTTTAGTTTTTTGCCTGTGGATGTCTAAAGACTATCCTTCCTCCAATGAATTGCTTTTACACCTTTGTCAAAAATCAGTTAGCTATACACATGTATGTCTGTTTGGGGGCTTTTTCTTCTCCATTGATCTATGAATCTGACCTTCCACCAATACCACACTGTTTTAATTAATGTAGTCAGATGTAGCTTAACAGTGAATAGTGTAATTATTTCTACTTTATTCTTTTCCAAAAAGGTGTTAGCTATTTGGAAAGGTTAGTTTTATGAACCGGGATATGGCCTAGGTTGTGAATGTTCCATGTATGCTTAAAAACAATGTGTTTCTACCATTATTTAGGCATAGTGTTCTATACATGTCAATTCAATCTCATTTGGTTGATGGTATTATTTAGTTATTCTATATCACTATTGATTTTCTGTCTAGTAACTCTATCAATTGCTGAGAGAGATTTTGAAGTTTCCAACTATAAAGGTGGGCATGTCTTTTTCTCCTTTTTGTTCTTTCAGGTTTTGCTTTAAGAAGTTTCAAGTTCTGTTTTGCTGCATACATGCACATTTAGGATTGCTATGTGTTGTTGGTGGGTTGAACCTTTTACCATTATGTACTGTCTCATTGTCCCTGGTAATTTTCTTTGCTCCAAAGTCTATTTTATCTGATATAAGTTAATATAACCACTCTTTCTTTTTTTTTTTTAAATATATCTTTATTGATTTCAGAGAGAGGAAGGGAGAGGGAGAGAGAGAGAGAGAGAGAAACATCAATGATGAGAGAGTCATTAATCGGCTGCAGCCTGCAACCAGGGCATGTGCCCTGACCGGGAATCGAACCCCGATCGCCTGGATCCTAGGTCGACACTCAACCGCTGAGTCACGCCCGGCCGGGCCCACTCTTTCTTTTGATTAATGACTGTATGGTATCTTTTGCCTGTTTTTAAATTGGATTGTGAGGTGTTTTTTGTGGGTGTCTGTGTGTTTTTTTGGTGTTGAGTTGTATGACTTCTTTCTAAATTTTGGATATTAACCCCTTATCAGATGTATTGTTGGTGAATATGTTCTCCCATTCAGTGGATTGTCTTTTCATTTTGTTGATGGCTTCCTTTGCTGTGCATTTGCTTATTTTTTCTTTTATTTCCCTTGCCTGAGGAGATATATCAGAAAAAATATTGCCAAGAGAAATGTCTGAGATTTTACTGCCCCTTTTTTTTTTCCCTAGGAGTTTTACTGTTTCAAGTCTTTCATTTGTCTTTTATTCATTTTGAATTTATTCTTGCATATGGTGTAAGTTGGTGGTCAAGTTTCATTTTTTTTTGCGCGTACCTGTCCAATTTTCCCATCACCATTTATTGAGAATACCTTTACCCCATTGTATGTTCTTGCCTCCTTTGTCAAATATTAATTGACCATATAGGCATGGGTTTATTTCTGGGATCTCTATTCTGTTCCATTGATCTATATGTCTGTTTTTATGCCAGTATCATGCTGTTTTGATTACAATGGCCTTGTAGTATATAGTTTGTTATCAGGTATCGTGATTCCTCCAACTTTGTTCTTCTTTCTCAAGATTGCTGTGGCTATTCAGTCTTTTGTGGTTCCATATAACTTTTTGGATTATTTGTTCTAGTTCCCTGAAAGATGTTATTGGTATCTTGATAGTAATTGTGTTGAATCTACAGATTGCTTTGGATAGTATGGACATTTTAACAATGTTAATTATTCCTATCCATGAGCATAGTATATGCTTCCACTTATTTGTATCCTCTTCCTGGGAGGAGGTAAGTGTAACTTTCACCTACTCCACCGCCATCTTGGATCTATTCCTGAGCATGTCTTTATTTCACCTTCATTCCTGAAGGATATCATGGAATATATTAAGTCTGAGGCGACAGTTATTTTCTTTCAGCACTTGGAAAATGTTATGCCACTTCCTCTGGCCTCCATGGTTTCATATATGAAATCCACTAACATTCAAATCACTTCCATAAGTAACATTATATCAAAATTTGTGAGACACAGCTCCCACACAGTAACACAGCAATATGTTTTAATGAAAGCTGTATATTGTTGTATATTTCTTTGGGTTTTTGTTTGGAGTTCCTTCAGCTTCTTGAACCTGTATGTTTATGTCTTTTTCCAAATTTGGGAAATGTTCAGCCATATTTATTCAAGTACTTTCCATTTTCAGTCTGTTTCCCCCTTTGTCTGGAACTCTGATGAAACAAACAGTAGATCATTTATTGTAGTACCACAGATCTCAGAGGCTCTGCTCATCTTTTTTACTCTATTTTCTCTCTGTTGCTCAGATTGGGTAACTTCTATAGTTCTATTTTCAGATTCACTAATTCTTTACGCTGGAATCTCTATTCTGCCATTGAGCTCATCCAGTGAGCTTTTAAAATTTTGGTTATGTTACAGTAGTAAAATTTTACAGTTCTAAAATTTCCATTTGGTTCTTTTTTTATATTTATTTGCCAAGAAATACTTTTTTGTTTGTTTGTTTCAAGTATATTTGTAATTGTTAACTGAAGCATTTTTGTGATAGCGGCTTAAAATCCTTTTTGGATAATTTCATTATTCAGTGTTGGCATCTGTCACTTGTGTTTTCTCATTCAAGTTTAAATTTCCCTGTTTCTTGGTTTGACAGGTAATTTTTTTCATTGTATCCTGAACATTTGAATATATGTGATGAATCTCTGAATTTTATGTAAATCTTCTATTTTAGCAGACCTCCACTGACACTGCACTGGTGGAGGAAGGTGTGCATCATCTAGTTACTGCCAGGTGGGGATGTTAGTCCAGAAGTCCTGGCTTCCCATTAGGCCTCTACTGACAGGAGGGGGGATAATTTCTGTGGGCTTCTTTTGCACCCATTCCAGGATATAGAGGAGGCCAAAGGAAAACCCAGGGAACTCACAGCTATGGTTTCCTCATTACCCAATGTCTCTAGTCAGTTCGCCTTCCTTTCCTCACCCTTTAGAGTCTTATCTTTGTTTTATGTATCATGTTTGGGGATTCAGTTATACATTGTGGGAGGAATAAGGAGAAATGTATTTACTACATCTTATCTGGAACCAGAGTTAGCCCATCTGGAAATTGCTTTTTTAAATTAAAGTAAATTATACTGAAATTTGACATGGTGGCTCTTTTTATGTAAATAACCTGTATTAACAGAATACTAAAGGTTCACGGAAAGGCCTTTATGAAATTAGCTTTTCCTTAATGCTTAATGTGAATCTTTATTGCACCTTTTCAATCATGTTGAAAGTGCATCCTTCCCAAACTCTGCATCAGTATTCTATTAAGATGATGAACAGTTTCAACACATTAGAAAACAGTAATGTCAAATTTGGCACACATCCAGGATCAGAGGAAGGATCACAAGAAACTGTGATAAACACCCAGATTCAGCCCACTTTCTGCCGCTCCCATACAGTGATATCAGCGTGTTTTAATGAAAGAAGAAAAAAGTTCAGAGGAAGCTGCACTCGTTGCTTGTATACAGCCTCAGTTGTACATAACAGCCCATTGTTTTTGGCAGGATTTATTTTGTGCATGTGAACCAATACACAAGTGAAGGATGGGTGGTTATATGGTTGATGCCTAAAGGTACAGCTTCAGTACCAGCTCTTTCCCCCACTCTACCCAGCAAGTCTCAGAAAGCTCTATTCTCCTTAGCAGGCACCCCACAGCAGCAGCTGCAGAAAGCACAGTCATACTGACAGAGTTGCCCCCATCTGTTTCCTATCTTTATCCTCACCAAACACCTCTTGGGTCATATTTACTCCTGGTGTGTCTTCACAAAGCAGAAATGATAGATACTGGTTCTGCATGGGTTTCCAGCATTGCGTAATGCAGTTTAGTTAAGGAAGATTAAAGGTTTCATATTTAAGAGGCCTTATATCGTCAGGGTTCAGCGGGCTTTCTGTTTGCGGATTTTGGTGTTCTGAAGTTCAAACATCCTTTGTTCCTTTCCTTCCAGGTCAGTCATCATGAACTGAGGCACTCAGCATGTTGCCCAGCACTGAGAAGCCACACTGTGGAATCAATTTATTACACTGTCAGAGACTGGGACTTGATTTGGTACCAACTGCTGTGCAGTTCTGCAGAGCAGGAATATCATGAACTTATTAAATAATGACCAACACACTGGTTGAAACAAAGTTTCCAGTAAGGAAGTGACAGTGCAATGTGGATATTATGGCAATAAAATAGGAAGGGCTTTGGTTCCCAGCCTGAACCTGCCTCAGCTGGAGCCATTTCAACAAGGTGTCTTCACAACAAAGAAGAGACATGATTTGGTACCATTTCCCATCAGCAGATGTCTGGACAAAACATCAATGTGAATAAGGGCCAAGTGCAGTCCTGTGTATCTTGATTAAATTACTTAATATTAAATAAAAAGTATGGGTGGTATTGTTTTAAATGCAACTTATCCAGCTCTTCTTCAAATAGCTCCCCTTGCCACCACTCCTGAACTGATTTTTAAAAAGTAATTTCTCTCTTTAGGGTGAGAGAACCCTAATGAACTGAAACAAATTTTTGCTTTTAAATTGTTCTATCTGGTGTTTTTGTAATTATTCTATTAAATGACTGGAGTCATGCTAATGACAGGATTTGTTTTGTTTGGCTAGGAAGCTTTGGATTTTATGAAGAGCTAGTCTACATGCAAAGTAATATGAAGACTATAAAGGAAACTGTATGTTGGGTTCAAGATTCTTAGCAATTATCTGACACAACCTGTTAAAGACTGTTTCAGGCCAGGAAAACTCACAGGCAGAGATCAAGTTTAAAGTGGTTCTTTTAACCCTAAGGCACATTTTTAAAAAATATTTTTTATTGATTTTTAAAAGAGAAAGGGAGAGAGGAAGAGAAACATAGATGTAAGAGTGGAACATCGATCTCATATCCGATGGCTGCCCCCTGCTTGCCCCCTACTAGGGACCGAACCCACAACCTAGGCATGTGCCCTGACCAGGAATCAAACCAGCAACCTTTTGGTGCACAAGACAATGCCTAACCAACTAAGCCACACTGGCCAGGGCAAGGCACATTTTAAATTTTATTTATTATTTATTTACTTATTTATTTTTTAAAAATATATCTTTATTGATTCCAGAGAAAGGAAGGGAGAGGGAAAGATAGAAACATCAACGATGATAGAGTCATCGATCGGCCGCCCCCTACACGCTCCTGACTGGGGATCGAGCCCGCAACCCGGAATGTGGCCTGACCAGGGGATGTGCCCTGACCAGGAATCGAACCGCCATCTCCTGGATCCTAGGTCGATGCTCAACCGCTGAGCCATGTCTGGCCAGGCAAGACACATTTTTTAAATCTCAAAAATCTGTTGCCATGATTTTTAGACCCTATTTTAAAACTAAAGTTTTTCAAGCATCTAAATCAGGGGTTGGCAAAAACATTTTCTGTAAAGAGTCAGACAGTAAATAGTTCAGGCTTTATAAGCAAATAGTTGCTCACTTCTGTCACAATTCCTCAGTTCTGCATGAAAGCAGTCACAGGCAATACGGGAATGAATGAGCACAGTGTATGCCAATAAAACTTTATTTACAAAACAGGCAGTGGGCCAGACTGGATCCATGGGCCAGATGTAATTTGTCAACTCCTGGTCTAAATGAAGCTGGAGAGGAATAGCTTTCACCTAGAAAAGAGCCTCTCAGTGAGGGAAAGAGTCAAAGAATAGGATCATGCTACGCCCTTCTACTAACAGACAATACTTTTAAAATACAAAACAAGATTAGTTCAGCCAGTTAATCTTTTATTTTGAGTTTTGTAAAAAAAAAAAAAAAAAAAAAATACAGAAAAGCTTTGAGAAAAATGTGTTAAATATCAGCAAAGGCAGAAAAACATGTGGCTAGCTTTATAATATCAATCTAAACATATACACAAAGGCAAACATTAAGTAGGATGCTAGGGAAAGATAGCACTCCAATGGGGTCTAACTTCAGTTTTCTTTATTGCACATCAAGGTTGCTGATAACTCCAAGTCTTTACTTTTTCACAGTTAAACATTTTAATATTATTTTATATAACATGTTTATATAACATTCTATAATGTTAATTTTATAAAACCACCAGTTTGCCACTATTGAAAGGAAACAGAAGACAAAATGCTTGCCAATTACAGTATGTAAGCTCTCTATAAAAAGTTCTCCAGAAGGTCACATCATCCATGTTAAATTCATCCTATTCTATTTAAAAAATTGCTTTTCAGCTATTAAATGAATCTTGGTGGCCTTCCCATTTAAAAATTTTTAATGAACATAAAACTTCTAAGTAAGAAGACCAGATGCATTTTATGTAAAAAAGAAAAAGACAACATAGGAGGAGGTGACCCTACTATGAAGTCACACTTTGAATAAGTGACTCCAGTGACAAATTCCAAAACCATAGACTTAACACCAACACAACTAATAATCATTACTTTGCTTCTCCAAAGCCCACAACTGGAACAATCACAACCAAAGTCAACCCCCAAATGTCCATGCAGTTAGTCACCCAGTAACACTGGGATCTTAACTTTTTTTTAAGTGCTTTAGACAAAGATGTAGTTATTCATGCTGTTTACATGTCCTTTTCTATCTGAGCTCCTCCAACATATACAGGCCCAAATCATTTTCCACTGGCCAAGAATTGAGCTGACCATGACATTGGTCAATCCTGTTAACCCTTTTTAAAAGGTGGCCATCAGAATGAGAAGGTGGCCTCTCCCAAGTGCTCTCATGTCTGTCTCAGACCTTTTCAAAAGGCAGAACAGGCAGACTTTCCTTCTCATTTTCTCCAAGGCTCAAGTAGCAGAAAACTGGCTGCCCATGTGTTCCATGTGGACCATGGTTATAGTATACCCTGCTTACAAAAATAAAACATCAAAAACTTTGGTTTTGCTCTTTACAATTTCTTCTAGCACTGGGTGACAAGACAAGATGTGTTTGTTGATTTTTAAAAAACTCTCCTTATGAAAGTTGAAACTGAAATATATGGTTTATTTCTAAATCTTGTTTTGAAAGGATTGTCAAAGATCCTCTTTGCTTTTCTTAGTCAGACACTCGCAACGGTTTCTAGAGTATTTCTCTGCATATTGTTATTAGGTTTTAGAAAGGAAGAAGGTCTTTTCAGGTATCAAAGTGATGAAAGCAGCATTCAGATGGGTTGTTACTAAATTCTAACTCTTGGCCACTGGATTCTTTCAACTTACTGTGTCAGAACATAACAAATGACACTGGAAAGCCAGATTCCCAATTAAAAAAACAACAGAAGAGGTCAGAACTCAATGATACCAGTCTAAAATTTCTGACAGACTAGCTCCTACACTAACTCTTCTACAGAATCAACACCAAAGGCAGGCACAAAATTTGTCAAGTTCCCCATTTCTGAAGTGGAATAAGAAGTGATATTTATTGAATCAGCAAGCTAACTTTCCAGCAACACTCATTCCAGATTACATTTGACAACAGATGGTAAAATCAGCTTTCTGATACACCTGTTAGAACTCACAATGGGTACCAACGTAGGTTTCCAAGCAGATGATTTCCCCTCTGATGAGTTGCTCAGTTGCCCTGCCACTGACCTCTTAAGTGCATCAGTGATACATCTCCTAAGTGCATACATTTAGGAGCCATTGTTCACATTAAATATCGAACATGATTACGTCAACTTTGTCTATGGACAGAGAAAGGGGAAGATATGATTGGTGATGAGGGAGGACGTGAAACAGACCTCTATTTAGGAAGGAACTTTGCCCTAGATTGAAATGTTCATGGATAGCTAAGATAACATTTTCGGTGTTTCCTAAAACTTGTTTTGTCAACCAAAACACAGAGGACGTTTTCAGGTCTAGGTATCAAAGCCTAAAGAGCTCCTTGCTGTGTGTTTGATGAAACACTTGATGTTGCAGCGCAGTTTTTGGCTGCAAGGCATCAATGCTTATTTGTCCAGTCACTCCAGGAAGTACCTGGATGGTCAGTGGCCATTTTTAAAAATACATTTTTATTGATTTTAGAGAGAGAGGAAGGGAGAGGGAGAGAGAGAAATATCAATTGGCTGCCTCCTGCACACCCCCTACACCCCCTAGTGGGGATCAAGCCCGCAGCCTGGGCATGTGCCCTGACCGGGAATCGAACCGCTACATGGGTCGATGCTCAAACACTGAGTCACACCAGCCAGGCTGGTCAGTGTCCATTTAATCACATATACCTTTCCTATACTTGCTTCACAGGAAGAAATGCAGCCTTATTTAAATTCCAAATTTTCTTCTCTAGGAGAGAAAGTTCAGGTCCCCAAAAAGAATATTAAAAGGAAGGGAAGAAGTTTGTATCTTCCCTCTGTTAATGCTATACAAAAGTTTGCAGCTCCTTAATTACCAGCTACCAGCACCACCACCACATGACAGCAAAGTGATCACAACCTTCCACTTAATATGGGGCCTGTGCTCTGGCAGTAAGTGGGCCCACCTCTATTCTGAGGAGTCCAGCGTGGACTCAGGTATGGGGACAAGCGAAGTGTGAAGAGAAAGTTCACTTGAGTGCAAAGGGGGCTATTAATTTAACTCCAGGTTAAACTGAAAAGGACAGCTTCTCAGGAACCTTCATATTTGATTAGTTAGCAGGTCAGTTAAGACAAAACCCCTTTTTTCCTTCAAACGAGGGCCAAGAAGACAGGTTTGAATCCCCCTGCATACATACACTCATCATCCTTCTCTCCCTTTCATGCTCTAAGGTTTTCACATGTGACCTCTCTTCAGTTGTACTTTATACAGTACATTCTTGAATTCTGCAAACATTATTAGCACAAAACTGACAGCTACCCAGTCTGTGTTACTGATCAACACTCATTGTGTTCCACGTGACTAACAATTTTTTTTAAAAAAACTTAATTTGCTAGGTCATTCTTTAAGATTTCAAGTAGGGTCCACTGCAAGTTATAGACTAAAGGCTCTCAACCCTAGCTGCAGATTAGAATCCCTGAGGATACAAATACAGCGCAGAAGCCTGGCCCCCCTCTAAAACTACTGAATCTGGACCTCTGCTATTTTTAATAAATGGGCCAGATAATCCTAATGTGCAGCCAGGATTGAGAAGCTCTGCTCTAGAACATCCGACTCTGGTGAACTGTTATCGCCCCAACCCGGGACAAATATGTTCATAAGATGACAGGATGACCCTCTCAGAGGAACTTTGCTTAGTTGGATGTACCATTACTCAGCAGTTTCAGTCTGGTTTATGCCAGACTGGCAACAAATAGTCAGCCTTGGGTTAGATAGTTTCTGGGCTTCATGGCACCCTACTTTTCACCACCTAGCACAGTGGAAGGATGGGGTTAGGTACGTTTAGCTTTCCCCCAAAATTTACAAAGCCCATGGATGACCATCAAATCAAAATGGGCTTTATTGTAGATAAAAAGGAAAGAAGGGAATAAAAATCATTCAGTTCTCTTATATTGAACCATATGAAATTGTCATTTCTTTTTCTTTAAAATTGTTAACAGCAATTTCATATGGCTCAAACTAATACATTTTTCCTGATTTGCACAAATTATAGATTGAAAAACAAAGTGTGAAACAATGTCTTATTTAAAAATTAACCAATGTCTTATTTTAAAATGTGAGTTAAGAAGGTTAAATGGCTGATTTCATGATGGGTGCACTAGACTGGGCCACTATTTTATAAGGAAAATGGCCACATTAAACGAAAGCATTTTTTAGAAATTGGGTTTTCAAATATAATAGCACTGAAGCATAGAGCACAAGGAGAATCCCAAACTTGATTTCTAAGAGTTCTCAGTATTTCACTTACTACCAGTGTGGGCAGGTAGACTAGCTCACACACAGAAGAACCCAAACTAAAAATCTAAATTTCAGACCACACTCACACATTAAGCTGGTGAAAGCCTCCCTGGATAACAAGAAAATGACCTTCCTCTACATGGCACTCAGTGTCAAGATGTCTAGATTTTTAATCTTATAGTGGATAGGAACCTTCCACTGGATTGAATAAAGCTTAACATTCCACTGACTAACCTCTGATTCTTCAGGTGGCCACTAAAATCTCATTCATTCCTTAGCTTGAAGTTGGAATTCGGCTCAGTCTTTAGAATACTACCTTGTATTTTCTTTGCAGTTGTTTTTATCACAGTGAGATTTCTTCCCTCCGAATACTAGCCTATTGCCTCCTAGGCTTCTTACTCCCTTCTCTTCCCCAGATCAAAGCACTCCACAAGTTTTGGTGTTACTTCTAAACCCACAGTAGCTATCTCAGTCCTGTTAATGATTTTCCAGGCAGTCAGTTCATATAGCAGCCCTCAAGGATTGACTGATTTTTACAGTAATATCATCATCAGTTTCTAAACAGTTTCTCTTGCCTTCAGATTAATTTAAAAACAGCAGTATAACACTATTTTGCCTTTGGTTTTAAACATTTCAGTAACTTCTTCTTTATGGAGATTTCCAGAGAAGAAATTATAATTCTTTCCCCGATGTTGAAATGTTGATGGATATATTTTCCAATCTTCAGTCTAGAGGAAATACAGGTAGCAAAAGAAGTCAGGAATCCTGAGATGAGGCTGCTATCACACAGCCCTTGTTGCTCGAGCCTCCAGTCAAATTGCTTTTTCATGTTTTCTGTCCCATTTAACACCAGCTTCCCCTAATCCTTGGAGGTCCAATCTCACTTGCCTTCCTTCACAATCTTTCTTCTAGCCTGTTCTTCTCTCACCTGATATTCCTACATCCAGCTGGACTAGCACTGCTGTGTATGGATATGAAGCCTCTCCTGGAAGGGATCCCCAGCACCTACCAAATCTTGTTCAGGTACTGCAGGTGAATGAATTAAGAGACCAGTAAAGCATGCGATTGTTTTTGTTTGTTTAACTCTGAACAGTGCACTAATATGTGAAAAAGTGGGAATAGGTGTGCATTTGTCTTGATTTAGAGACACTTGAGCCCTACCATTTGTATCTTGGGTTAAATTTTAAATGTTAAGATATCTTCAGACCTCAGTAAAATAGAAGTGTTAGTTCCATTCAGTCACTGTCCCACCTCAAACAACACTGGAGCATGCAGCCAACCCCCACCACTGGTGGGTCTACCCCATCACTTCAGGGTTTGGGGGGCAAAGTCATGCATTATCCTCCAGGGGGAACACCAAGCGGGTGCCCCGGCTTGAAACTTTCTGGTCTCCCATTCCCAGGTCTTGTTCCAGCACCTCCTCAGAACTGCTCTTTGTTTTCCGACTGCCTTCAAGGCTCATGGAAGTCGTGTGGGAGCCTGAGGAGCCATTGGCAGTCACAGTGCTGTCCCCGTAGGTCAAGGTGAGATCACCCTCAGTCAGGATGAAGTCAGAGTCCTCCTCTCTCAGTGGCTCTTGGTTCTGAAAAGTGCAACAAATAACAATAACAACAAATTGAAGACTGGAATCTTTCAGAGCTCCAGCCAACCGCAACCTCAGCTCCTCATCTGAAACTGGGGATCATGAAACTTGCCTCCTTGAGCCTCTAGCATGATAACTGGATGTAAACTACAGAGTGCTATTCAATGTATAGCACTGTTGCCTGAACTAGGACTTGGAGAAGCAAAAAGCAGCTGTGATTTTAAATACCTGACAGTTCATGACAAAAGGGAAGAAAAGGAAACCAGCCTGGATTTTCAGCTTTCCAACCCACAGAGAAAGGAAGGGCTAAGATCACTTAGGCAAACCTGCGAATAGGTTTCAGGTCCTTCTTTCTCTGGGAAGGTCTTCTGGATGGGCCTCCTGCCCTACACGAACCATCCTAAACCCACCTGATTTACATTTGAACTACTCTGCCTTAGTCAGCAATGGAGGGAAGAGGACAAACCATTATTGGGATTTCTTTCCTTTCCTCACAGAAAATCCCTGATGGGAAGCCCTCAAGTAGATGAAGCAAGTGATACAGAGGAAGGGTGCATTTTTCTTGAGCTTCTATTATATGCCTGCCAGGAATGTCGCATAAGCTCTCATTTGGTCCTTATCCCTCTCCTGTGAAGGGCGCAAACACTCATGTCACAGAGCAGAAAATCTGAGCTAAGAGAACCTATGAAATTTGCCCAAGGTTGTCCAGCTGGGAGGAAGGAGGGTTTGGATTTATACTGCCTCCAGACTGGTTCTGACCACATAAAGGATATGAAAAGTCACCTAATCAGGAAGAGGACTGGCATGGCATCTTATACTAAGCAGCAGCTGTAGCAAAACAGACCAGGCTGAGCAAGGCGGGCGTCAGGAAGCAGCGCGAGGTCAGACACAACCTTTTACTCTCCAACAGCTTCAACAAGCAAAATGAGGGGTGGTGTGCTCCCCCACTCCCCCGCTGCACGGCTGCCAAACACTGTGGACCTCTTTCTTGAATGGCAAAGACAGTTTTAAAACTGCTCTTTCTCTCCTATTCTCTGACTACCCTTCAAAGCACATCTGAAGTCCTGCATCCTGTTCTCTACATAACAGGGTCTCCTCGGCGCAGGACCTGAACCCGCCTCCCTGACAGCCTCATGGTCCCCACTCAGTCACACTGCCCAAGGCCACAGGCAGATTCTCCCGTGTCCAAGCCTGGACGCCCCATCTGGGTGAGGAATCCCCAAAGGGCAGTGTGACCTCCTTCTCCTCTTCTTGGCACTCTTCCTTGGGGTGCTTAACTCACAGTAGGTGGTAGATGAACGCCTGTTAAATGCACTGACCTAGGGAGGACTCCTGGGTTCTGCTTACCTCACTTCTCTGGTCCCAGCCCATCTCTGTGCCCTTACTGGTGACAAGCACATCCGTGTTTTCTACATTGTTTCTCAGTGATGTCAACTTCTCCAAACTCAACAATGTGACTCCACTTAACCAGTGCTGCAGCTTTTTTAACAGGCAAGCACACTACTACTCTTGCTTGCTGCCTCAAATCCTCACTGGAATGAGGCAGGATGCAAATGTACATTTAAATAAGAGTCTTCAAGTCAGGCAGAGAGAAATTTAAAAACTCGCTCCAAACTCCCCCAATTTCCTCCTCTCCATTACTGTTTAGAAAGTCCTGAAACTCTGTCTGCCCTGTGATAGTTTTCTTAACAACAAATGACATCATGTTCCCTGTTTTAGCATGTTCTTCTCCCATTCATAAATGTGCTAAGTATTGCTTTTGATCATTTCTGTCAAAATACTTCTCCCAGGGCTCTTAGTGCCCAAGTTTCATGGCGAGACTCCTCAGCATGTATTTCATTCTTTCAAAGTTTGGAGCCTCAGAGGGACAGAGAGGAATCTGAAATAACTTCATTTGAGGGAAATTCTGCAAATGCAGCTAAGCCCTCACCCCCCCCACACACACACACACAGCAGCAGCAGCACAGAGGAGCTGTGGTTGGAACCCTGGTGTAGCCCCCTCTGACCCCTGGCAGTGGGAAGCAGGGTCAAAATTCACCAACAGGAGAAGAGACTGAAGGTTGACTCATTCCATCAAGAAACTCATAAGCCCAGACAAATAGTACCCAAGGAAAGGTCATTCAGAAACAAGGCCATAGTAAAACCTAGTGGAGAGGGATTTTCAAATCAGAGCTTAATGAATGTTGTATGCAGATGATGAAACCAATCCATTCCCTTGAATTCTAGATAACAAGATCAGCAAAAGTTTAGTTAAGCTGAAGGTTTGTGTAACATATATCTAGCTGTCCACCGCAGGCTCCTATTAAAATGCAGCAAAATAACCCTGCAAATATCTGCAAACAAGTGTACTGTGGGAATATGCACATTTTAAATAACCAGAGGTCATTTTCATAAGTGGAAAATTACTATGTTCTAGGCAGATAACAAACCTAAGTGGTTTGGAGTTAGTGGAAATGGTGAATAGTGAACATCTTAGATATCTCCCAAATAAACTTGGTTAAGTACAAATGCCCTATAGGTGATAAGTGAGGAGCACACAATGGTATGTCAAAGAGCCATGACAGTCGCCTAGTCCAAGACCCTCACCTAGCACTAAACTCTGCAGGGAGTCCCTCCACTCTCTCACCTTTGGGTTCCTCAGTTAAGTTTTCAAAGACTCTTTGCTCCCACTCTCTCAGAAACAGGCCTTGTCGTGCCTGGAGCTCACTGAGACCCTGGTCAGGTCTCCAGTTCCAAAGCAGCAGCAGCGTGGAGGGTAATTCTGGCTTGTAGCTCAAGTCACCCCATCTTGGGCTGGCTGTGGGGAGTCTGCAGCCCAAACATTACCCTAGGAAGCAAAGCTTGGGCAGACCCTCAAACTGGTGAGGGAAGTACTTTCAACTTAAGTGCCTGGAAGTTTACTGAGTTTATGCTGAGCTCAAACTAGTTCAGGTGCCCCTAAGCAATGAGCAAAGGAATAGTTGGTAAGCTTCAGATTAGATAAGGTTTTTATAAAGTTTTAATAGTGGGTTAGTTCTCATACTATTACACAGACATGAAAAGTGACCCTTATAAAACCTAATTAAGATAGAAGGCTTTAGAAACTGTTTAAAAGAGACTAGAGCCAGGAGGCAAAGAAACATGTAAGCCCAATGAAACATAAGACTGAAGGGTGTAATCAGAGCTTCAATAGTGGGACAAGTGGCGATGCCAGGTCAGTGCCCTTTGTCTCTGATGATTAAAAAAAATCCAAATGACCCACACTGTCACTTTAAACAGGTCTGAACTGGGCCAACTGTTCAGCATTCAGAAAGATAGCTTTTATTAAATAAGCTATCAGCAGGATTGGAAATAATAAAAATAACTTTTGAATCTATTGGTCCAGTTGTTCTGATTCCAAATCCAGTGTTCTTTCTACTACACCACAGCTGCTGATGTTTGGGAGCCCCATAACCCTGGAAAAGGTTTCTCTGTTGCTGTGCACAATGTATTAAGCATACATAAGCTGGCCATTTGTAGTCATCTCATTGGAGAAGCAAAATCTGTGAATCTGGATGAACAGGAATGCAGCCCTTTCATGCTGTACTTACGTCATACACCTGGGGACTAGTCAGACATCGGGCGAGCAAGCCACACCAGGCTGGGAGAGTGGTGGTTAACGGGGGGCCACTGTGTGTGAGGATGGGCTTCAAGTAACTTTAAAAAGAGAATTAAGGAAAAAATGTCTGCAAAGAAAACACACATCCAACAAAACATGTTTAGAAATCCCAACGACTAAATCATCTGACATTCTACCCACAAAAAGCCTTTCTCCCATTCTACCAGGACAATACAGAAAATGCGGGCATACCCCATTTTATTGCACTTCTCTTTATTGCACTTCACAAATGCTGCATTTTTTACAAACCGCAGGCAGAACCCTCCACCAGCAAAAAGATTATGACTCGCTTTATCGTGGTGGTCTGGGACTGAGCCCGCAATATCTCTGACCTATGCCTGTACTTGTACTCTGCAACAGTCTGAATCAAAGATTAAACTATGCCCCATCAGCATTTAGCGATAACTGTTAACTCTCAGGTTGTTGATTCCCAATTTTCAGTTAAAAAGAGTATTTGTTAATTAGAATACCCTTCTCCCTTCTTTTATGTTGAATGAGAATTTTTGTGTCAATCAGCATTCTAGCTTTTGACACATAACCAGCTCACACCTTAGAAACAGGAAATAGTTCAGAGTGGAGTGGAGGGAGATGTTGCAGCCCCTGGGTCCTCTCTGCCCTGGGTTCTCTGTAAGGGCTCTTATTAAACCACTCTGCTCAGAGTCGCATGGTAAGAAACAGTCGAGGTGGGCAGGGCCTTAGAGGTAACCTGGAGCTACTACAAAGGAGGAAACTGAGAATTGGCAAGATAAAATGATTTTACTAAGGTCACTCAGATTTAAATTTCCCAACTTCCCATACAGGACTGTTCTTCACTCTACCTGCTCTCTCCCAGACTCTCCAACACAGATTTCCCCAAACTCAACACTTTTGACATTTTGTGCCAGGTCGTTCTTTCTTGTAAGGGGCTGACCTGCAATGTAGGATGTCTAGCAGCATCCCTGGCCTCTACCCACTAGATGCCAGTAGCATTCCCACTCCCTCCCCAAGTGTGACAATAAAAGTGTCTCCAGACGTTGCCAAATGTCCCCTGAGAAGCAAACTCACTCTTGGTTGGGACTACTGCTAAAACATGAAGATCAGCTGTTATGCGGAGAGCTCAGGGTTTGTCAGTCTGTGGATATTTGTGCTGCCAAATGCTCAGCACTGTGTTGGAAGCACCACGAAGCATGTGTCACATTATGACAGGGCCGTGACCATTTCTGACACCCACAGCCTGAGCAATATAGAAAAGGTGAAGACTCACATGGCCACCTCAAATGCAAGAATGAATGGCTTTAAAGGAAGGTAAGAACGTGTCACAACCATCTGTACACAGCATGACTACTCCAAGCACCATCACTTTGGGTCTTCATTTAGAGCAGCACAAGAAAGAAAAAGCTTCCTTACAGGAGATGGAAGGGAGACCCAGGGGCACACTTCTAGTTGGGAATTACTCAACAGAGGATGTGTGGGTTCTGCTGGAACTTTTTACAAACAGAACAAGCTCCCTTTGACCCCCATCCTCTAACCACATTCCTAGGAACAGCCTCTACAGGCCTATCAGTTCTCCTGTGTCTTCAACTCAGAAGCTGACAGCAGCTGGATTTGTGGAATGACTGCCTTTCAGTTTTCCCAGAGGCTACCTTTCAGTTTTCCACCTCAGGCAGTTCGAAGGCAAGCTCCCTCTTCCCCCAATACAAAAGGCCCTTAAACAACATCTTTCAAAGAGAAAAAAATATTTACATATAAATTGTTAAATATTCAGATTGTCCAAAGGCAAAAAACATCAAGTCTCTCTCCCACTCAGTGATTTTGGTAATTACCATTACAACTGTATAGATTACATTTTTTCTCCTGTTTCTTGATTTATAGACTTTAGTCAGGGGCTTTTAACTCCCTCCTATGAAGGATGGCAAATTTAATTCATTTACACTCCTGCCTCGTCTTTTCAATTTTTTTTCCTTTCTAATTTTTATAATTAATTTTACACTGCAGATATATAAAATCTGCATTCTATTTTATAACTAATAAGCAAATCTTCTATGCTCTGTCTATGGATTGAGTCTAAACGTTAAAAATCAATAATCAGCATTTGTACTAATGTTATTATATTAATATTATTCACTGTAACCAAGCAGAGTGACTGGAACACTATTAAAGGAAATGTAAAACAATGTCATTTAAACTTTGTTAGAACGCTTGAGTGTCTTGCTAAATAAAGG
Organism: Miniopterus natalensis; assembly: GCF_054644295.1. Taxonomy (NCBI): domain Eukaryota; kingdom Metazoa; phylum Chordata; class Mammalia; order Chiroptera; family Miniopteridae; genus Miniopterus; species Miniopterus natalensis. The sequence continues at coordinate 76,133,829 of NC_142103.1, read as the reverse complement.
CTCTTTTAATTTCTTTTCGATCTTATTTACTTCTTCTGAGTTATAGCAAATCACTGCTTCCTCCGCGTTGTCCCTTTAGTTGGATTTTGTTTTGTTTGATCCTTATGCTGTTGTTTTCCCCTTCTTACAGTGTCTGCATGGTGCTAAATTTTCTGAATTTGTGTATGGCTAAAAGCCACCCTTCTTTTTATTGCTCATTTTGATTAAGAGTTTGGATGTAGAATTCCAGACTCAGGCTTTCTCTTTTCATCCTAGAAGTCTGATAATGTATGACAGTGTTCTAACATTCAATTTTATTGTCCCAAATAGCAGAATTTCCTTCCTTTTTAAGGCTGAATAATACTCCATTACATATACACACATTTTCTTTATCCATTCGTGCACTGACTGACACTTAGGTTGTTTCCATACCTTGACTACTGTGAATAATGTTGCTATGAATATACGAGTACAGGTAACAAAAGCAATTTGTCCATTTCTTGTCCGATTTTTGGTGTATAATTATTTATAGCAGTCTCTTATGGCCCCTTATATTTCTGTGGTATCAGTTGTAATGTCTCCTCTTTTGTTTCAGATTTTATTTATTGGAATCATCTCTTTTTTTCTTAGTCCAACTAAAGGTTTTTCAATTCTCTTCATATTTTCAAAAAACCTATTTTTTTCTACTATCTTTTATTTATTTCTGCTCTAATCATTATTTCCTTCCTTCTTTGGACTTAACTTTGGGCTCAGTTTGTTCTTTTTCTAGTTCCCTGAGGTATAAAGTTAGGTTGTTTATTCGAAATCTTTATCTTTTCTAATCCTCACATGAGGATACAATTTTATTGATTTTAGAGAGAGGGGAACAGGGAGGGAAAGAGATAGAGATAGAGGAGATAGAGATAGATAGAGATAGAGAGAGAAACATCAACATAAGAGAGAAACATCAATTGAAACTCTCTCTAATGAAGGATGCCTCTCATACACCTCCTGACTGGGGATGGAACCCACAACCTTTTGGTGCATGGGAAGACACTCTTACCAACTGCGCTACTTGGCCAGGGCAAGATCTTTCTTTTTTTAATGTAGGTATTTAACACTATAAACTTTTTGTTCCCTCTTAAAACTGCTTTTGCTGCATCACATAAGTTTTGTTATGTTGCATTTCCATTTTCCTATGTCTCAAGATATATATATATATTTTAATTTCCTTTCTGACTTCTTCACTGACCCATTGGTTACTGAGGACTGTATTGTTTAATGTCCACTCTCCGGTTGTTCTGTTCAGGAGTGTGTTGTTTAATGTACACATATTTGTAAAGTTTCCAGTTTTCCTGCTGTTATTGATTTCTAGTTTCATACCACTGTGGTCAGAAAAGATACTTGATATGATTTCAGTCTTCTTAAATTTTCTAAGACTTGTTTTGTGATCTAACATACAGGTCTATCCTGGAGAATGTTTCATGTGCACTTGAGAAGAATGTACATTTTGCTGCTGTTAGATGGAATGTTCTGTGCATGTCTGTTAGGTTCATTTGATCTAAAATGTAGTTCAAGTCCAATGTTTCCTTATTGATTTTCTTTCTGCATAATCTATCCATTGTTGAAAGTGGAGTATCGAATGCTGACAAGAATCAATTATCACTTCAGCACTTTGTCACTTTACTGTGAACTCTCTCCAATTTTCTCTACAACCTTTCTAAGCCCAGTGAGTAACATGCATTCTGGATTACAATGTAGATGAAGTTCATGTGGCTTTAAGTTAATAGCAAACAACAGCAAACAGTAATTTAAACCATCCTTTCCACTGAGAACAACTAGCCAAGCTGGGCAAAACAAAACAAGATAAAACACAACAAAATCTTCTGCTTAATGGCATCAGAAAGCTACCATGGCAGTGAAGAGAGCCAGAATTTGGAGGAGGACAATCCAAGAGGTGAGCCTAGCACTTGGTAAGCCATGTTTTCCCTAAAGGCAGAGCATCTGGCAGACTCAAAGAGATAGTGAATCTGACAAAAAATGGTGTCCAGGGCCTTCTGAAGAAGACTACATAAACACCCAAGGCTCTAGGTTTGAACCTTTGAAGAAAGGGTAAACAGAAAACAGACTAGCCTTCACAGGAAATGAAGCCCAGCTTCAAACCATCCTTATTGCTGATTGGACTAAAGTGATCTGGAATTACTAAAGTCCCTAACCTAGTCACTGGCCCAATGTAAGTTAAATTATCTCTGAAGAATGATAACCTCATCTAGAGCATTTCCAATTATCTGTATACTTTTTCATTTCTTGTCTGTCACTGAAAAAACAAACAGATGCACAAAAGAAAAAAAAAATAAAGCTTCTAAAAGATAACATAGAAAATTGGCTTCATGACTTTGGGGCAAAGATTTCTACACAAAGAGTACTAATCAGAACAGAAGAGATGAATTGGATGAAGACCTTTTGTTCATCAAAAGAGTCTATTTAAAAGTGAAAATGGAAGTCACAGGTAGAGAAGTTATTTTTATCATATATAATTAGCAAAATACTAAGCCCAGTGATTAATGTGCTTTAGATAGATAAATAGATGATAGATAGATGACAGACAGATAGATGATAGATGATAGATAGATAGATATAGATATATATCCAGAATATATAAGGACCTCTTACAAATCAGTAAGAAAAAGGCAGATAACCCAATAGAAAAATGGGCAAGAGACTTGAACAGGTGCTCCATAAAGGAACATACCAAGTGGCCAGTAAATCTATGGAAAGGTGCTCAACTTTATTAGTCATCAGATAAATGCAAATTAAACCCATAACGAAATGCCACTACAAATCCACTAGAATGGCTAAAATTAACAAGACTGAACGCCAATGGTCAGTGAGGATGTGGAGCAGCTAGAGCTCTCATATACTAGAGGTGCTTGTGTAAAGTGGTATTACCATTTTATAAAACTGTTTGGCACTTTCATCTACAGTTGACCCTATGCATGTCCTATGATGCAGCAGTTTCACTCCTGGATATATTCCCCCCCACAAAACGTACATACACAAACCAAAAGACATGAACAAGAACGCTCATAGCCGTATTTTTTTGGCAACTCCAAATTAGAAACAATCTACATGTTCATCAACAATAAATTATAATATATTTATATAATGAAATACTATATAGCAATGAAAATAGATGAACTAGACATACACGAGACAACATGGATGAATCACACAAATAATGTCAAGTCAAATAAACCAGACAGTAACATATATATACTTTATAATCCCATTTATGCAAAGTTCAAAAACAGGTAAACCTGTTAAGTGTTGCTAGAAGTCAGGAGAGTGGCTGCATTTGGGGAAGAGAGAGGGGTAGTAATTGGGTTATGGCATGAGGGGACCTGGTAATTTTGTGTTTCTTGAACTGTTTGGGAGTAAAATAAGTGTGTTTATTTTGTGATAATTGACTGAGCACTTACGATTTGTATACTTTTCTATACATATCTTATACTTCAATAAAAAATATTAAACATTTTCCAAGTCTCCAAAGACCATATGTAAGCTACCTACCTGCCCATCTGATTGATCACTATGTCAACTTAAGAAATCATGAAAGTTTAACTTTTTGGTTTTTAATTTTCAACTACAACCAAGTAAATCTACAAGAACAGAGTCTGCCCTGCGTGTGGCCCAGTTAAGGCCTGGATCAGACTTGGCCAGAGGTGGTTCAGTCATTAGAAATTAACCTCCCTGAGCTGTAGAGCACCCTCATAACCAAGGAAGAAAAGTGGAGGCCACATAGACTGGTAGGAAGTATGTAGGCATGAGAGGCTGGCTGGCCTCCCACACGCAGCTGTTGAAGGTCCAGAAAGATATCTCAGCTGTGGGAGGTTCCCACTGAAGACTCTGGGGCTTAAACCCCAGGCTGAGCTTCCCATCTCAAAGCACCAGAACTGAGAAAGGTACCCACATAACATCTGGCTGTGAAAAGCAGCAGGGTTTCTGTCTGCCAGGGAGAGGCAGCTGGAACTGCAGGCACCCTCTTAAAGAGCCAATGCACAAAGTTTCATGGGCAGCCACTCACCCTAGGCTCCAGCAGAGGGAGGGCAGAGTGGACTGGAGCTGTGTGAAGGGAATCTAGGGTTATGGCTTCTGGAGATTGAGATCAGAAGGCACCCATCTAGATTCCTGTGCCCAGTCATTCCCCCATACTGCAGAGGCAGACATCTACCTTCCAAGCAGCTTTTGCCTGAGGTGGAAGCAATTGCCCCATCCTGCTGGAAAACTTCCAGCCCTACCCAGAGGAATTTCTACAGCCTGAGGCTCCTTAGACTGATAACTACCAGCCGCCTAACCCTGTGGAGTTTCTACAGCCTGAAGCTCATTAAGAGAATCAGATTAATCAGCCTGCAGCCAGAGGTGGAACATCAGAGTGCTTTGAGTCTTTGCCTGATCTGATTCTGGACCCCTGCCTTAGAAAAGCAGACTTTGGCATACATCTTGGTCCTGTCCAAACGCACCCAGCTCTAGCAGAGGAGACCTCAGGCAGAGGGTTGTTGATAGCTGCAAACAGGGCACTCAGGGCCAGTCACAAACTGCGTCTGATATTGGCCTGCACCAGAGACCCTCCAAAAAGACTGAGAGTCCTAGCAGATCTACCTAATACATAGAAACAAGCCCAAACAGGCAGCCAAAATGGGGAGACAAAAGAAACAAGCCCCAACTGAAAGAACAAGAAAAGTCTCCAGAAAAAGAGCTAAATGAAATGGAGATAAGCAATCTATCAGATATAGAGTGCAGAATACTCATTGTAAGGATGCTCAACAGCATGAAAAAAGATATGGAAACTATGAAGGAAATTAAGAATGACATGGCAGAAATAAAGAATACATTGGAAGGAATAAACAGCAGGTTAGAGGAAGCTGAGGATAGGATCAGTGAATTAGAAGACAGGGTAGAAAAATTCACTCAATCAGAGAAGCAAAAAGAAAAAACAATTAAAAAACAGGAGAACAGTTTAAGGGAGCTGTGGAACAACATGAAACATAACAATATTCACATTATAGGAATGCCAGAAGAGGTAGAAAGTAAGCAAGGGTTATAGAACCTTTTTGATGAAATAATGGCATAAAAGTTCCCTAACCTGGTCAAGGAAAAAATCACACACGTTCAGGAGGCACAGAGAGTCCCAAGCAAGAAGAATCCAAAGAGGCCCATGCCCAGACACATCATAATTAAAATGCCAAGAATCCAAGACAAAGAGAGAAGCTTAAAGGTTGCTAGAAAAAGCAATCTGTTACCTACAAAGGAGCTCCCATAAGGCTGTCAGCTGACTTTTCATCAGAAACTCTACAGGCCAGAAGGGAATGACATGAACTATTCAAAGTAATGCAAAACAAGGATCTGAAACCAAGACTATTCTATCTGGCAAGACTATCATTCAAAAAAGATGGTGAAATAAAGAACTTCCTAGACAAAAAAAGGCTAAAGGAGTTTATCACCACCAAACCAGCATTGCAGGAAATATTAAAGAAACTGCTATAATTAGAAGTAGAAACAGAGGAAAGAGAAACATAGACATAAAGAATTAAAATGGCAAGAGATAAGTATCTATCAATAATAACCTTAAATGTAAATTAAATGCTCCAATAAAAAGACATAAGGTAGCTGAATGGATAAGAAAACATGACCCAAATAGATGTTGTCTCCAAGAGATGTACCTCAAAACAAAAGACTAACACAGGATGAGAGTGAAGGGATGGAAAAAAATTTTCTATGCAAATGGAAATGAAAAAAAAGCTGGGGTAGCAATACTCATATCGGACAAAATAGACTTCAAAATGAAGATCATAACAAGAGACAAGAAAGGTCACTACATAATACTAAAGGGATCTAGCCAACAAGAGGATATAACCTTGATAAACATATATGCACCCAATACAGGAGCACCTAAATTTATTAAAAAAAACTTCTAGAGGACTTAAAGGTAGAGATCAACAGCAAGACCGTCATATTAGGGGACTTTAACACTCCACTGATTTTTTTTTTAAAAATATATCTTTATTGATTTCAGAGAGAGGAAAGGAGAGGGAGAGAGAGAGACAGAAACATCAATGATGAGAGAGTCATTGGGGATCGAGCCCACAACCCGGGCATGTGCCCTGACCGGGAATCGAACCCCGATCGCCTGGATCCTAGGTCAACGCTCAACCACTGAGCCATGCCCGGCCGGGCAACACTCCACTGATTTCAATGGATAGGTCTTCCAGACAAAAAATCAATAAGGAAACAGTGACCTTAAGTGTCACACTAGATCAGATGGATTTAATTGACATTTACAGAACATTCCACCCAAAAGCTGCAGAATATACATTCTTCTCAAGTGCACATCAGTAGATGAGTGGAGAAAAAAGCCTTGGTACATTTACACCATGGAATACTATGCAGCTGTGAAAAAGAAGGATCACTTATCTTTTGGGACAGCATGGGGGGGACTGGAGAGTATTATGCTAAGTGAAATAAGCCAGTTAGAGAAAGACAAGTACCACATGATCTCACTCATATGTGGAATATAATGAACAAAATAAACTGACAAACGAAATAGATCCAGAGATATAGAAGCATGGAACAGACTGAGGGATCTCAGAGGGAAGGTCAGGGTGGGGGAGCGGGTGGGGAGAGATTAATCAAAGAACTTATATGTCTATAAGCATAACCCATGGACACAGACATTGTTATGGGGAAGGCCTGGGAGTGGGGTAGATGTGGGGTGGAGGGGATCAATGGGGGGGGGAAGGGGACATCTGTAATACTTTTAACAATAAAGATAAATTTAAGAAAGAAATTAACCTCCCCATATAGATTAAGTACATAAGTTGCACTTCCCTTCCTGACCACACCAATTCACTTCCAAAGGTATATTCCCCTTGTACACAAAGCTCTGAAGAATCACATGTGTCAACCTGGCTATGAGTTGGCTAACCTAATGATGTACAAACATTCCTCTTGGCCAGAGAGATGCTTACCAGGATTACCTGTGGTTGAATGATCACTGTATGAGTCCCAAGAGAGGACTGACTACACTGTAGCAAGCACACGTCATTCCTTACTTATCAAAAGTCATTCACTGGCAACTCAACAAGAGGATTTCATTATCAATGTTTCAGGGAAATTACTTCAAAGGATACTTGTGGTCAAAACTGTACCACAGCCTAAATAGCCAGGCACTCTCCTGCTTTGTCCGGTTTCCTCCAGCAGAATCTGGACCATCCTAGGAACAAACAAGAAGACAGATGCTTAGTTGTACAAAGGGATTGAAATGAGGGGGAAGTAGCTTTTTTTAAGCCATAATTTTTAGTTATTTTGAGCTCAGAATCAAACATCCTGTATCACCAAAGTATCAAAGTTATATTGGGAGGTAATATTTTTAAAAGAAATTGAATAAATTCAAAAGGCAGGCTAATCAATCCCCAAAATAAAGCAATTTGGTTATGTCTGTGGGTAGATCAACTCAAAGAAATACAAAATTTCTTTCGGCAATCTTGTAATTTTCCCCAAAGTGCCTTTCAGCAGATTAGTTACCCTAAAGTCTAGATCCTAACAGGCCAAAACTGATTTACAGAGAATATTAAAGAAAGCTTCTGTAAAACCAACTTTCGAGGTCCCCCAAAGCTGATCCGGAAAAACCGTGCTTGGTTGAGTTTCCTGACCAACCAGCTGAGGGCTCTTGGTGGTCCTGACTGAGGCACCTGCATTTTGTTCCAGGCGGTGCAGTAACTTGATGCCCTACCAGCTTTGGGCAGGGGAAATAGAGCCAGAACTAGCATCTCTGTTATTTTATCTACCTTCAAGTAGTAAGTTCCTTTACTACTCTTCATGCCTTTTCCAATCAAACATCCCCATCATTTGATTTTCAAAATAACTGACAAAATCAAACATTCACTTCAGGTTTAAGAAATCTGTTCTGCAGACTGACAAATCTCAGAGGGAAAGCAGGGGTGGGGGAGTGGGTGGGGAGAGATTAACCAAAGCACTCATATGCATATATGCATAACCCATGGGTACAGACAATAGTGCAGTGAAGGCCTGGGGGGCAGATGTGGGGGGAGGGGGTCAATGGGGGTAAAAAAGGGAACACCTGTAATACTTTCAATGATAAAGATAATTTTTTTCTTTTTTCTTTTTCATTTTTTTATGAACAACCCCAGATGCCAGTTCCAAGGAACAGCCTCTGCCTCTGCATCCCACCAAGAGGACATGTCTCTGTCACCTTCCTCATGGGGTGAGGAGTTGGGATGGGGAAGTATTCCACCTACTTGCCTTTATGTCACTGCACACCCAGAAGTGGGGTGGGGTTGGCTGGGGAGGTTCCCAGGGTATTCCACTGAAAGGAGGAAATGACCAGGCTCCTCAGCCCAACCCCTCCTCAGCAGAGAAGGAGAGGAATAGCCTTCAGCAGGGAGGGGGAAGGAGAAGACCTGACCAGGCCACAGCCTGAAAATAGATCCCAGGCTCCTGCCTTGCAGGGAGGAGGATCTCTGAGTTTTAGTCAAATTTGTTAAAGATAAATTTTTTGAAAAAGAAATCTGTTCTGTGCAAGTATTATAAGCAGCTCAATTTCTACTAAAATGGACTGACTGCAGCACTTTAAGGGCACTGCTGGGGTCCTGTGTTGCTGGATCACAAGATCTGAGAGTACAGCCTGGCCAGGCGTGGCTCAGCGGTTGAGTGTCTACCTGGGATCCAGGCGATAGGGGTTCGATTCCCGGTCAGGGCACATGCCTGGTTGCCGGCTCGATCAATGACTCTCATCATTGATGTTTCTATATCTCTCTCCCTCTCCCTTCTTCTCTCTGAAATCAATAAAGATATATTAAAAAAAAAAAAGATCTGAGAGTACAGACTGCTTGGGAAGCACAGCCATTTTTATCACCATCCTCTTGAATATTACATGCAGAGGAAACTCTACAAGTGAGAGACAATCAGCAATAACCAAATAAAAGGTGAGCCACAATTACAACTAGTTCTAAATCACAGTGGGTATAAATTCCACCTGTAAGAGAAATACAGGTTCTGGGACTAGTTGGAGACCTCTGAGAAGCTGAGCATACAGGCAAGTAGAGGGACGGACATTAGCATGAACTACTTAAATTCCTAAAGTTTCTAATGGCGAAGATTATTTTTAAAAATGAAGTGCCATGGTATTTGGGGAATGTTTAATAACAAATATAGGGTGGGGCAAAAGTAGGTTTACAGTTGTTTGTACGGGAAAAAATACAATAATTAATAAATAACAATACAAGAATAAACTCTGTGTTTCACATACTCATAACTGGAAACCTACTTCTGCCCCATCCTGTATGGAAATGGCTTAGTTAAATGGGCCCTTCTGTGGATGAGGAAATAAAAACAAGAGATTCCAGAGACTAACTCTGTTTCACATTTTTATAACTCGTGTGGAAGAAAGAGGGCACAGAAATATCTCCACTTGCAATAACAATCATTCATTCAGGTAATTAAATTGCTAGCCCAATGACAACTCTAGGGGAAGTTCAAAATTCCACACAACTGAATGGAAAAGCAGTAGATGAACATTCCGGGAAGCAAATATGTTTATGGAAAAAGTAAATGGTTCTTTATAAACTGACAGGTTCTAAGCTCTCAGTTCTAAGTGCTTGCAGAATCTTAATGAAGAAAAATGAACTAGATGATAAGATCATCAGGAAGGATACTCTAAACCATCAGGCACAAGAAAAGTCCCTCAAAGCCAGTTTCCTCTGCTCCTCCTCTCAAACAACAATAAAAAAATGACAAACCCCTACTCTGTCATCCTTGCCTCTGCGAAACCACAATGCACTGTTGTCACCTGGAACACAAGTTCTTGCTATCTCATGTCAAGGAAGCTACAGGAGACTTATATAAGCCCCAAGAAGGACAATTTAAAAAAGTAAAGCACGGGAAACACTTCTTTTTGAAAGCCAAGTACCAAAAGATCTCAGGCTACAAAAAGATATGTCTGCACTCCACAGATAAGATCAAATGACCTCAGAAATATAAGAACTAAGAGACAGCCCTGAAGGGTTACATGGGGTAAAATCAAGGCAAATTTTAAAGGGCAACGTTGCAACAGGGGTGTTAAACAACTTCTTATTCCAAGAGATGGTGCCAAAAACATGATTAGGTACAGGAAGAGCTTACATAAATCCAGAGTGGCTTTGGGGAAATCAGGGAGGGCCTGTAAACTAGAACTAATTTTGTAAGCTGATCCAGAAGACAATGAACTACTTCACAACTTGATTTGGGCTGGTATTTATCACAGACAAGCCAGTGGAATCCTTCCTGTGGGATGTAAGCAGCACAGGACTGAGCAGGGGTCAGTGTGGATGCAGGCTGATCCTACAATGGAATGGGCAGGGCCTCCTTCCCAGCTGCACTTGCAGACTTGGATTTCCATTCAAGTGCTACCCACAGAAAAAGTGGGAACTTGCTCTGTCACCACACCCCTCCTCAAAACCTGCATTCCCACCAGGAGGGTTCACACCCCCGTATCTTTAAGCTCAGGCTGCTTCTAGAACCTGGAATTCCCTGTCATAGTCTCAATTTCTCGTGCCTTGCTGATTCCTATTCATTTTTCAAGGCTGTACACAAGGTCATCTTCCCTGAGAAATGTTTCAAAGGCAACAGAGCACTCCAAGAGGTGTGAGTGTGAACATCACAGGCTTTCTCAACAGACTACCTGGTTCCAAACCCTAGTTCTATTCATGACTATGTAATTGCCTTGCTGTGTGACTCTGGCCAAATTTAAATTGAAATATAATTGATATATAACATCAGGTAAGTTTAAGGTGTATAGTGTGTTGATTTCATACATTTATATATTGCAGTATAATTACCATTGCAGTGTTAGCTAACACCTCTATCAACTCAATAATTATTTATTTTTTGTGGTGAGAACAATGAAGATCTAGTCTTTTAGCAACTTTGTAGTTTATAATACAGCATTGTTGATATTCACTATGCTGTGCATTAGAGCTCCAGGTGTTATTCATCTTTTAGTTACAAGTTTGTACCCTTAAACATCTCCTCAATTCCCCAGCCCCTGGCACCCACCATTCTACTCTGTTCTTATGAGTTACATGAGAGATTTTTAAACATTTTATTAACATTATTAATGGAAAAGCCCCTTCAAGAATAAGTACCACTGCCCTAGCCAGTTTTGCTCAGTGGTTAGAGCGTCGGCTTGCAGACTGAAGGGTCCCGGGTTCGATTCTGGCCAAGGGCACGTACCTCGGTTGTAGGCTCAATCCCCAGCCCCCAGGCAGTGCATGAGTGGGAGACCTCACATAGATTTTTCTCTTTCTCTCTTTTTCTTTCTTTCTCTTTCTCTCTCCCTCCCTCCCTCCCTCCCTCCCTCCCTCCCTTCCTCCCTCTTTCCCTCCCCCCCCTTACACTCTCTCTGAAAAACAATGAAAAAATATCCTTGGGTGAGGATTAAAAAAAAGAAAAGAAGAATAAATACCACCAACTCTGCTTATCACCATTTTAGAGTCTTCTTCTGCACTCAATAAGCACCGACTGTGTGCCTGCCAAGCACCATGCTGGGCACTGGAAACACAAAGAGGAATGAGACCCAGCACCTGTCCCCTGAGCACATTTCCGGGGGGGGGGAGACAGACAGATACATATATGGTGACGAGTGTGATGAAGAAAAAGAAAGCAGATTAAAGAACTGAGGGGTGGCAAAAAGACCTATTTTCAAAATAATCTTTCTAGAACTAGTGAATAATGATTTCGGGATAGAACTGGATTTCATTCCATTCTTACTGTTAAAAGACTTTTTTTAAGTTAAGGTCATTACAATAATGAGAACAGCTTATGCTTTTTTCAGGGATGGAGCAAAATACTGCCCCCCCCCCCAAGATTTCTATATCCTAATCACTGGAGCCTGTGAGCATGTTCTCTTACATGACAAAGGGGCTTTGTAGATAGACCGAAGGTTTTCCAGGTGGGTACAATGTAATCACATGGCCCCTTTAAGAGTCAGAGAGATGCAGTGGAAGAGGCAGGAGAGATTTGAAGCGTGACAGGGGCTCTCCTCACTGTTGCTGGCTTTGAAGATGGAGGGGACCACAAGCCAGGAACTGTGGGTACTTCTAGGAGCTGAGCTTGATCCCCGGGTCAACGGTGAATGAGGAAAGGGAGCCTCAGTCCTACAACAGCATGAAACTGAATTCTACCATCAACCTGAATGAACCTGGAAGTGGCTTCTCCCCCAAAGCCCAACCCTGCCAATAACTTGATTTTGGTTTTGAGAGACCTGCAACAGAGAAAACACCAGTGCAGCCCACCAGGCATCTGACCTATAGGAGTGTAAGACTGTGCTGTTTTAAGCTGCTAAGTTTATGGCAATCTGTTACAGCAGGAATACAACACTAATGCAGAGCAAAAGAGTAAATAAGTGATGGAACCAGATTTTGGTCTTTTTCATGTCCCTCGGATGATGGGGCCAAGATTTCTCAAAAAGGGAGTAATTAAAGGGAGTAAAAACAGGGACTAGAGCTCTACAGTGCCTACTCCAGGGCTTCTTGAATAGTAAAGTGCACACAACCCTCCTGGGAGCCCTGTTAAAATGAAGATTCTGATTCAGTGGGTCGAAGTGGGACCTGAGAGTCTGCATATCTAACAAGCTCTAGTCATGCCCAGGCTGCTGGTCCATGGGTACAACTGGGACAGCAGAAGGATAGATCTACAGCCCCTAGAGGAAAAGCAGATGAGGCCCTCCAGGAGCTCACTTCTGCCACTCTCCACCCTTACCCTTTATCACAGTCACCAAAGGACAAAGATTCATCTGTCTTGTCTGCAGATGTATTCCCAGAGCGTGAAAGAATGTCTGGAATATAACAGATGCTCAATAAATATTTGTCAAATGAATGAATAACTTAATGTTAATTTTGAACTTTAAGAAATATAAAAAGAACAGCAGCACGGGAAATCAGGGGCCCAAGGGAGGCAATCAGAAGAACAAAAAGAAAAGTGTGGTGGGAGAGGGGTCAGAAAGTAAGCATTTGAGGAAAGGTACTTCAGCAACAGTTTGAAGTTAAAGATTTAAGTGACTGGGTATCAGATTTCAGCCAGGAGGAAAACTGGAGGAGAACCCAGAAACAAACAAATCCAACTTGCCCAGAAAGTTATTTGTCAATGTAACTATAGACCTTGATTTTCTGCAGTTTTCATACTTGTGCGCGCGCACACACACACACACACACACACACACACAGCACTGCTAACACAGAGGTTTCCTTTCCTCCACATTCCACTAACATCCGGCTTGTGACCCTGTCCTGCAGAGATGATAAAGCCAGGATAAATTCAGATTCTAACTAAGCATCATCAGTGAGTGCTCTTCTGTAAACTTGGGGAAGGAAGTTAATGATGTGTCTGCATGTCCGGCCAGCATAAATCTTTGCTGGGTCTGGCATGAAAAGTCCCCACTTGAATGGGGTGTGAAACCACCCCCAAGCCTGGGCAGTTTGCCTCCAGCTGCACTTGCTTTTGTTTTGGTTGCAAAGTCACCAAGACCTTCAAGAAACAAAGCAACTGAGTTTTTTGTTTTGTTTTAATGAGTCAAACTTCCCAAGGACAAGAAGTTGAAGTCTGCCCACAATATTCTTATATTTCCCTCACATAAAGCCAAAAATGTTCTAGCTAATAGCTCCTTTCCCTCACCCATGTGAGCTAATATTCTGTAGCCCTGTAACCATGACTCTGTTTATAGTCTGATTCCTTCTAGAATCAGTGAGGAAAATTGTACTCTATATAAAAAAATGCTTTCCCATCAAATATCACTTTTTTGTTTGTTTTTAGAAAGATCATTTAGAAAATGAGGTAAAGAGAACTGCCCTCTTTTCCAATGGAGAACAAACATCTGGACTTTCGCCACTTCTGATTTCAGTTTCATGACAACAGGGAGTGTGTGACCTGGATCCATTTCAGGGGAAACTGCAAGAACCCAGAGTTTCACCCAAAAATGAGAAGCCCATTTATCTTTCTGTTTTCCTGTTTCTCATGACCACTGAGTACTCCCAGCACTGCTGTTAGTGGCTCACAGTGCCAAGAAGGACAGGCCAGGAGGAGTTAGAGAAATAAGGCCATTTCTGCAGAAGGGCATGAGTCATTTTTAAGAGGGTGTCCTGGGAGAACCAAACTTAAAGTTCTTTTTTTTTTTGGTCCACTCTGACAGCAATATTGATATGCCAACGGAACTGACTTTGGGGGCCCTCTGCATGACTGTGTGTGAGGTATGGAAAAAGGGAAGTTAAGGGGAAGCTGTGACACAGCTCTTAACTAGGACTGGCCAACTGGGAGTGCAGTGAATGGCTGTATCCTTTTACAATTGGCCCAAAAGGTTCTCCAGAGAGCTGTCAGGAACACTGTGTCACTGAGTTTACCCATCCAGGAAGGTTTACCCATCTGGGGCAGAGGGCACTATCTTAGCTATCACTGCATGGACTAAATGTACATCTAGAACCCTACTGCTTTCTTAAACGTTTCCATGGAAAAGTGACAGCAAGTTTATTACTAAGTTTGGTTACTAGTCCATAGTCTCTATGTGCAGTTCCTATGAGATGTATAATAAGTTAAGCTGCATAAAACCAACCAAACTATTTTCCATATTTCCTTTTACAGATGCTTGGTTCCAAAGGCAAGAGCAATGGTAAACAGCAAAAAGGCTGCGAGGTGTTTGACTGGCCTGAACTGTCAAGATGAAATCTCTCTAAATCCTGGCTGTCCAGCTGGAATTGGACTGTTTTTCTTATAAAATTAATCTTGACTAGCTGTAGGTCTGTGGAGAATACTTTTCAAAGAGGGTGGTCATGTCCTACCAGAGCCATTGTTTTCTTTTCAGTGAAATAAAGATATCCATCCAAGACATTCGCCCAGGTTTTCTCAGGGTAAGTTTCAAGATCTCCCAAAATGTTTTACTCTAAATTATCTTCCAAGTGCACAGTTCTTGAATCCCACCTACTAAAATTATTAATCAAAGCTAGGGTCAAACAGCAACTTTTCAAAAAGAACTTCTCATTGAAACCACATGTTCCCAACTGGCACAATGGCCAATTCTAATATAATCACATAGGACTTCTGGAGCACCATTGAAGTGGGTACCAATGTAGCTCATTGAAA
This sequence comes from Miniopterus natalensis, assembly GCF_054644295.1. Classification (NCBI taxonomy): domain Eukaryota; kingdom Metazoa; phylum Chordata; class Mammalia; order Chiroptera; family Miniopteridae; genus Miniopterus; species Miniopterus natalensis. The sequence continues at coordinate 76,118,688 of NC_142103.1, read as the reverse complement.
GCTCTTCCCAAAATGTCCAGAACTTTCAGAGGGCATGGCTTTGTGTTCCTCAAGGGGCATCAACACCAAGAATGCCTTATCAGGCTGTGACCACCCTCAAAGGGAAAGAAATCAGAAAAGCATCCCCTGGGCCCCGCACAGCACCACATTTTGCAACACTTGTTACATGTGATTTGGTAGATAGAATCATTTAGAAGATCCTATGGAATCTGAAATATGTAGGCTGGATTTAGAATGAAGTGCAATGACGAGTTTAATTCAAAGGTGGCTGGAAGAAAAACACTCGACATGGCTTCACAGACAACACATGCGTGTGGTCATAAAGCTTCCTATTGCACTGGTGCTTCATGCCTGCACCTGCCCATCAAATACCTCTTGAGCTCCCCAGGTGCCAGGCACTATGCTCAGCACTGGGTATCCAATGCTGAACAGAATTGTTCTTGACTCCCAACGGCAAATAATAACATTTGGAAACAAATTTCTGCTCTTACCAGAACTCTCCTTTCCCCTACTTGGCTTGCCTAGGAAATGCCAACCTGGGAAAGGAGCAAAACCTGGAGACAAAATCATCCTGCCAGTTCCACAACAGGGGTGATATGGCAGCATTAAAGCATGTCTCCCACTTTGCTGACACTGCTCCCATCCAGAGATTATGGTGTCTATCCCCTCCCCTTGAACCTGGGCTGGCCCTAGCAACTCGTTATAACCAATAGAAAGTCACAGAAGTGATGCTGTGAGACTTCCAAGGTTAGGTCAGAAAAGACTATGTAGTGTCCACCTCGCTTGCTGGGTCACTGGTTTTTGGAACCATAATCCATCATATAAGGAGTCCAGTTCCCTGAAGCCACATGGAGAAGCCACAATTTGGCATTCTAGTTGGCTGTCCTTGTGTGAGTCCTCCCAGCTCAGGAGCGAGACATAGGAGCAAATCAGCCTTGGGATGATTCCAGCCCCAGTCTCGCATTACCCCCGGCCTTTTTCATGGAGCAAAGGCAAGCCATCCCTACTAGGCCCTTTCCAAATTCCTGACCTAAAGAATACATGAGTAGAAGAAGTTGTTCACTCTCCTACGTTTGGGGCAGTTTATTATGCAGCAATGGCAACTGGTGCAGATGGCCATACCAAAAGCCATCAGGATTCTCTGCTGCTGCAGACACTCTTCCCTGTGCTCACACTAAATGTGGCCATAGGGCTCTTCCACACACTGCCTCTACAGCTTCCCTCCCCACACTCTGCTCCAGGCTGTCACTGCTGCCACTGCCCTGTCCAAGCCTTAACTGTTAGCCTTGCTGTGACCTTCAGCCTACACAGGAATGAGGGCTGCTACTCTGCCATTGCTGGGCTGGAAGAAAACTCAGCTTAGAGTACCCCAGGTCCTAGAAGAACAGGAGAGCCTGCAATCCCTTTCCTTCCTCTGCCTGGATGCGACTGAGAGACTCAGAACCAGTCACAGTGAACCAATCACCAATTTATTTAATATATCTACTCGTGGAAGGTAGGGAGTCAGGGACTTAGCTTAGTCTTTCTAGCCAGCCCACTGCCTTAATATGTTGTTTAAGGACACTGTCTCTGGGGTCAAACCCTGGCTCCATTAGTTTCTAATTCTCTGGCCTTATATATATAACTCACTGAAACTCTCAAACTTCAATTTCAAATCTGCAAAATGGGATAACAGTACCTACCTCATAAGGTTCTTGTTAAGATCACAATGAGGGAATTTATGTAAAGTGCCTAGTATGTAATAAATGCTCAATAAAATTTAGCTATTTTTTATTTTAAAATTTTAATGTCTTCCCTCGGAAGAAGCATGTCTTGTGACTTACCCCTTGTAAGACTTGAAAGCTGTCGTTGTTGGGTGGTGGGTCTTGATCTGGGTCAACACCAACTCTATAAATCACCAGGGAGAAAGACAAGGAGGAAAACGAAGAGTATTAGCTTGGACCATGGCAGCCATCCTGGCTGAAAGTTGGCAAGAGGATGACCATCTTACCAAAGCAGAAGGAATGATTAGCTAAAAGAGGAAGACTGTCATGCAAAAGTTGTGAGAAAGAGGTTATGTACCACATCAGACCCCAAGGGGTAGAAGGGGAAATAAATTCTGTGTGCTTACACCCTGAACAAGGCCTCTGAGCATCAGCAACAGCTGGCAACAGTTGATCTGCCTTCCTGTACCAGGCTGTCCGTTATAAAAATGTGGGTCCCACTGTACCAGCCCTTTTCCTCTCTACTGCTTCCTCACTTCTGCCCTGCCCTGCCCTGCTTATATTTCCCTAAACTTTTGTTATAAAACTTTTCATATATTCAAGAAAGTATAGAAAGAATTTACAGTGAAAACCTATACAGCCACCACCTAGATACTACCATTAACATTTTGCTGTATTTTCTTTATTATATCTCTATCCATCTATCTATCACCCATCTTACTTTTTTGATAAATTCAAATAAAGTTTCAGGCATCAGCACACTGCCTCTAAATACTTCAGCATGCATATCTCTAGCTTTTTTTCCTAGTGCCGCCACGTCCTCCCACAGCAGAGATGACCTGAGAAGTCACACATCTAAGACCAACAACTGAAGACAGAAAGCAAAAGCAAAGTGGCAAAATCCACTTATAACAAATTCTATAAAAGCACTTTCTTGACTTAGTAACATACCAACTGTTGCCCTATGCATCTGTTAATTCTTTTATCCCTGTGCCTTCCTGATTCTGACATAGATAACATGGATAAAATGGGGCAATGAGGGAGAAAACTAAGATGCCAGGAAAATTCTCTGTCTTCCCTCGCTCCCTCCAGTATCACAAAAAAAAAACAAAAACACACACAGATGATATTATAAAGGTAAAGAGAACACAGCAGGTCTGATTTTGGCTTGAAGAAAGGTGCTGAATGGCCTTGACCAGGAGTGTTATCTGCAGTAACCAGGGTGCTCACTCCACTGAGCAGACCTCAGATGCACAAAGCCCTGTGTGTGTCTTACTTTTCCTCCTCTCCTTCCCTTCCCCACCTGTGATGCCCAGGATATTTCTTGAGAAAAGATACTAATGGAAAAGGGGAATAGAAAACACAGATTCACCCCACCTCCAAAACCAGCCTCTACTCTCTTATTCCAAGCTTGTCAAGCACTAACTCAAAGTGCATGCCCCTGGACAGAGTGGGATATAGAAGGAAAGGGAACAGTTACTCCATATTTTGTTGAAGGCAAAGCTTAAACCCACAAGATGAATTCATGTATTCAAATATTTATTAAGTGCCTACTATGCCAGGCACTGTTCTGGGCACTTAGTTAAAACCTATAGTGTACCTAGTGTCAGATTTCCTCCCCATGGGCCTGAGGTTTGATGGGATCTTTGTAGTAAATTAGATGGGCTTTGCTACATGTCTATAAGCTGCTTCTAGGCAAGAGTTTCTGAGGGCTGGAGGTTTGTCTTCAAAATTGGACATTATCCAGGGACTATTATCCAGTAACAAATCTCACAGAGATTTTTTTTGACATGAAATCCACCTAATTCAGAGGTCCCGGGACTGCCCCCAAAAGTCATGCCAGAGCATAAGTGCACCCAAAGTGTCTAATGTGCCAAAGTGGTAGAGAAGAGGTCACAAATTGACTTTCTAGCTATTGATCCTGAACTCTCACCTATTTTGAGAGTCTCTTAATGTATGTTACACAGAGAATAAGCCTCTATGACAGTTGGTCAGCATTTGTAAAATTAACAGCTAGGGATCCAATATTGGCCTTGTTCTGTGAATTCTATAGCAGCACAAAGCCACTTCATGGCAGACTAATTGACTCAGATAAGCTCCTGGTGCAAACTTAGAGGGGCAGAGTGTCAGTTAACCCACTGTCTCCCAGACAGGCTACCTGAACAACAGGTGACCCAACAGCCCTCAGCCTAACCACAGAGCAGCTATTGTGGGGCAGCAGTAACAAGATTATGTGATCTGAAGGGCATGAAGTACAGTATGGCCAGGAGTATGGCAATTCAGACCTGGAACTAATGCTCTCTCCTTTCTGTACCGTGAATTTTGAAACAGATGTATTAGCCTTTGTACGTGGCTTTCATGTCAGTAGAGATAAAACCAATTGACTTTATCAGCCTGGGTGAAATAGGAAGCCTATGGATAGGAGGAAAGGCTGAAGTGTACCCTGTACTGCAATGAAGAAAATAAAGTCTAATACAATAAAAGCTGCCAAATGAAATTTAGCCCCATCTTTTCTTTTAACTGATCTCTACTCAGAGAGAAAAAAAAAATGTTGAACAAGAATTAAAATAGATTCTGTTTAACAAGACTAGGTTTTGACTACTTTCACTCACATCCTGGCCACATCAGTGGAATTCATCTATTCACCCTGGCCAGGCCAGAATCAAAACAACAAAGTATGAAGCAATGGAATAATTGATAAACTCACAAAATTAGGGACACCCTAACCTCATCCCAAACTTGGGATGTAGAACATTTCGTTTGGGGGAACTTAAGAGTGATTCTAGATCTACACTGCCCAACAGGACTTTCTGCAACGATGGCAATGTCCTAGATCTGCGCTCCAATGTGGTAGCCACTGGATGCATGTGGCCACTGAGCACTAGAAATGTGGCTAATATGACTAAGGAACTACATTTGAAATTTTGTTTAGTTTTAATTAATTAAAAATTGAATTTAAATAGCCACATATGGCTAGTGGCTACTGAATTGGAAAGTGAAGATTCTAGAAAGTACTAATTCCAGCCACATCTCTCTCTTTTCTAAAAAAAATGACAACTGTCTCCTACCTTTTGCCTTCTCAATGATAATGCCCAAGATGCCTGCTGAGATCCTGCAGAGACAGAACCACAAGTGCCACAAATATGATGTAAAATTTGGCTTGAACTCATTACTTAGACAATGGAGAGATTCCTCACTTCATCAGTATATAAAATAAAATTTAAAACCTGCTGAAAGCTCTTCTTTATAGATAAATGTCATCTTATAAACATGAAGGGAACTGCAGAAATAGAAAATCCCCATTTTCCACTACTAGTGTAATAACTGTTTCAAGCAAGGGTCATCAGTGGGTAATTTACCAGTGGGTAAAGGTTATTGAGAATCTGGATATTCATATGATGTCAAAAGATCACTCTACAGATTACTTTTTAGTTACAAAGGGAAAATGGTATCTTTATAGTGGAGTGACCTGGGGTCTAAAGTGATCAAATTTAGTATCACTAATAAAGGTCAGCTTGGCAATATGCACCACACGATAAGATGCAACAAGAAATATATAACATCACTTTTACAGGGTGGTGGGCTGGGCTTTTTTCCCAAAAAATGATTATCTATCTCTAGTCATGAGGAAAACAAATCATAAAAATCCAGATCGTGGGACATTCTGCGAGACAACTGTCCTTAATACTTAAAAAAAACAAAACAAAAACACCTCAATGTCATAAGAGACAAAAAAGGAGGTGAGGGTTGTTCTATACTAAAAGAGAGTAAAGAGCCATGGATGCTATAATAGGTAAATATAGGTAATAGGTAAATAGGTAGATATCGATTCTGGTAATTATGTGCTTTTCTTTTCCAGATAAATCCTGGAATATTTTTTTGAATTCTCCTAAAAGTGAAGAGCAAGGAGAAAAACGCTACTTAATTGAAACATATAATCAATTCAGCCATCTTCTGATGTCATTTCTCAGGAAATCCTCAGTTCTAAGCACAGTCCTACCCAGCATCCCCTTTCTTTGCTTTTACCTCCTTATGCCTTGCTGTAGCCACTTGCTATCAACTACCTGTCTGAGATGCACGACAAACTCCTGACAGCATGAAGCCTAAAAGGACCTCCTGGACCCTCCCACAGGCAGAGGAACATGGGAGGGCCCCTTGAAGTGGCCTTGGAGGCCACTGCTACTGGTATAAATGCTGGTAGGAGAGTTCTGAAGAAGGAAACAAAGACCTGTTTCCCGGACTGCTACTGCTTTTTAAATAACAGAAGAAAACAAACCATGAGCCCTGAGACTCAAATGGTATTCTCTGATTTCTTTTCCCATTGAAGGCTGTTTACTTTAGGACAATTTAATAATTACTTTTCTGGCAGGGTTGAGGGCCCCTTGGACCAATCCCCAAGGATGACACTGGACAACTAGAAGGTGCCTCACTCTTGGGGCAGAGCTTAAAACCAGCCTGGTCTCTGGAGACAGAAGTTAAGCAATGGGCCAGGGTGTTTGATGGTGCTCTGGGCAGCAAGAAACACTAGGTACAGTCTTTTAAGTACAATGCCTCAGAAGACTTGGGGGTTCCCTGACTTTCTGAAATTCCTAGTTTCAGGCAACTGTCCATAATACATATTTCTCTTCTGACCTGCTATAATGCTTTTAATCTGTGACACTACAAATCTACAACTGTGTGCTCTTTTATTATACCATATTTTAGCATTCCCCTGATACATCGGGGTTGAGCTAATCAAAGCACATACAACTGCCTTTTCTTCTAGAATAAACTGAATTATCCTTCTTTTCATTAAGAATGAGATATATGTGGAAATCCCACACCAAATGAGAAAATAAAGCAATCAAATGGATGTGTTCACTCTCAAATGATTAAATTTTAAAAATGAATAATTTCCCTTCTGGTACAACATGTATACTCTGATTAACTGCCATAAAAATGCCATAAATTTTCAGAAATTTTAGAACTTCTAAAATTTAGAAATTTAGAACTACCTACTTTAATCAATAGGTTTTTTAAAATTTGAATGACAGAGGTCCTAAATAATCTGAGGGACATTAGACACCCACCTGCGACAGATCAGCATCTGCATTCTCTCCCGTCCCAAGTGCAATCATTTGTACTTTGCCTGAAGCACCTTCCTCCGTGAAGGCGGAATATTTCTAAGGAGAGGGTTTCCTCTGCAACTTAATCAGTATCTAAGGTCAGATCTCCGAAAATAAATATGTGTGTGTACTGTAAACAATAGAAAAAAGTTCGAGCCCCGGAAATTTAAATGCTTCAATTAATTGAATGTAAGTCATTACAGTGTACTTCTGGGACCTAGTGATATCCCAAGATCCATGACAGCTATAGCTGCTTTCAATGCTGTGCTCAAAGAGAGAAATGCTTTCACAATGCCAAGAACAGAGTTCAAGCCTATTTTGCTTTTGAATTATTGACCAGCATCCAAAATCAGATCAGGAAGAAAGCATGCTGGTTAAAGATACAGAAAGGAAAGAACATTAAAGTCTTTCTTCTGACTGCCCAACATCACTACCCTTAAGCATAATCAAATAAAAAACTTGGATGCACACTGAGGAACAAATTGCATTAGAAGAGCCTTTAATTATCTTTTGGATTAAAAACACCTGTTTTTCGTATCGTCTGATTCACCATGATAAAGTACAAGTACACAAAACATACTAAAAAACTAAAACAGTACTCAATTAAGATGGTGTAAGCCATACCCTGGCCATGGCTGAAATATAAAATTCTAATTCTCTTTATGAGTTAGAAGCCTTGTTTACTAGAAAATAAGCAGAATTTTGTGGGGAAAGTATTTGTGGCTCTGCAAATGTGCTGCTCTTAACACTGAGCTAGCTCAGTTGTACAAGGAGACACTGGCCAACACTGGCCAAAGTGCAGGGTAAGGAGACACAATCTCGGGAACACTGATACATCAGCCAGCCCAGAGAAAAAGTGGAAAAATGATTAAACTTGACCTGGTCTCTTGCCCCTTTGCTAAAACGGGCACAGGGTTGGCACACGCAGGAAGAAAGAAAGAGGCAAACAGCATAAAGAGAAACATCTCAGGTTAGAAAAAGGAGAAAAGCCAGGCCCAGTTAATTTGTTTCTGAGGATGCCCTTGTGTCACCTGAAGTACTGCCAGCGGTGTTGATTCTGGTCCTCTTCAAAGGGCTCCTCGACGCCAACTCTGGCCAGCAGAAGAAGGGAACGTGAGTGTGACAGGGACAACAGGGGAGCCAGGAGCTCTGGGCACATGACCTGGACCACATCCATCAGAGAATAGACTGTCTCACTTTAAACATAAATCCATACCCTCTCTTAAACTATTCCTACTCTCTAAAACATAGAGAGGCTGCTAAACTTACATTTAAAGCAACAATGCTGAGCCAGGTCAAATGAGGATCAACTAGGAATGAAGATAAGCCTCTCAAAATATATTGAAATGAAATCAGAGGAATAAATGCAACTCAACTCCTAGGAAATGAGTTTATACAATTGTTTTCAGGAATTCATCCATTTCATAAAGCAAGACATATCCATACAAAAATAGAAAACAAAGTTGTTACTAAACACATATTTGAAGTGCTTTCACATATTTTTATACATATTTGGCAGAAAGAGCAAAAAGCACTATATTATTGAAAACAGCAACAATACTTAAGAAGATAGAGATGGCCTTTTCTTCTAGACAAGTATATCACATTGCCCATGTGTTCAGTCTGAAGGTCAGGAACCCAGCTTCTGCTATTCTCTTCACCAGTGACCTTAGAGGTGGCATGGTCCATTTTTACCTTCCTAATAATTGCTGGGTTATTCAGAATGTATTTGAACTTCACCATTATACAAAGAGCAGGGTTTCACACACTTGGCACTATTGATATTTTGAGCGCTGGCCTCTACCCACATGATACCAGTAAGCACTCACCCGCCCCAGTACAACCAAAAATGTCACCAGACATTGACAAATGTCCCCTAGGAGGCAAAATTGCCCTCAGATGAGAGCCACTGCATTAAATCATGTATTCTCAATGGGAGGTGATATTGACCCCATGTGTGTGAAAATTGGTTCTTGTAGGACAAAAATTTTTTACATATTACAATGGTTTGTAACCTCTAAAGCATCATAGTACATAGACATGTAGTAGATCTGTGGTATTGAAATTTCTTAAAAAGAAAAATAATTAAAATTTTACTGTGGTATTAAAATTGAGGAAAACATTTTTAAAAGCTCCTTAGAGGGGCCAATAATGAAAAAAAAGGTTGAAAAACACTGTGCTGCCCGGCCGGGCGTGGCTCAGCGGTTAAGCGTCGACCTAGGATCCAGGCAATCAGGGTTCAATTCCCGGTCAGGGCACATGCCCGGGTTGTGGGCTGCAGCCGATCAATGACTGTCTCATCATTGATGTTTCTCTCTCTCTCTCTCCCTCTCCTTTCCTCTCTCTGAAATCAATAAAGATATATTTAAAAAAAAAAAAAAAAAGAAAGAAAAACACTGTGCTAGACATGCCCAAATCCTCGTGCTACTAATAGCCCCTGAAATACGCAAGTGAGAGGCGATGCTTCTTAAAGTGGTACTTTTAGTCACACATTCAGACTGTGACTTATCCAGACTCTGTATATTACTATAGTATTAAAAATTATAACAAATTCCAGAAAAGCAAGCTAGATTCCACTAATGTAAGATTCACCAGTAATAATAGTAATCATAGCAGTAGTGATACTATGATTAGTAATGATAATATAACAGCAAAAATATACTAAATGTTTACCATGTGCCAGATGGTACCTTTAATGAGAAAATTCTTTATCACATTTATTAATTATCACATTTTGTCCTCACACTATTATCATCCCCATTGAACCAGTAAGGAAACTAAGTTAAATAAGATGCGTAAGGTCACAAAGGTGAAAAATGGTGGAACCAAGATTGCAACTGAGTCTGTTAGGAGCGAGAGCCCAGCTCTTCACCTTCTAGGATACTGTCTTTGATTACAAGGTGTCATCTTGAAATCCTTAAAAATATCTAGTTACAAATGCTATTACATAAAGAGCTCAGGGCTTCTTGCAGCCTTTATTCCTTAAGCTTTCTTACAAAGCTTTATCACAAATGCTCAGTCTAATAGGATTATAGGGGACAGAGTGTCCTCACTTGTCCTTGAGCGATTCTATTACTGCACTCTGGGGTAGCAAGGTTACCTGTTCATTTGACTTCCTGGGTGTGTGCTATTCCACCTCCCATCATCACCACCATTTCAAGTGTGTCACTTAAGCTGGGCACTCCAAGAGGACAGCCACCATGCTGCCAAAATGCACTCAGGCCATATACAAGACTTATCTGCTGAAATAATCTGGTGATCATTTTTTTAAGTTGCCAAAATTTTGTCCTTTGTGAATAGCAACACTTGCTCAAAAGACTAGGAAAAGTATTATGTAGTTTGTGCATTAACAGAAAACAGTATGAGCATTTTGCCATTATGTTTTAAAATATCAATTACAAAATACCAATTTAAAAGTCAATGGTGGGGGAGGGAGGGTTCATCTGTGATACTTTCAACAATAAAGATAAATTTAAAAATAAAGATAAGTTGGATTTCTGGAAAGCAGTGACCTGGCTTTGGATTCGTGGTTACACTCATTTTTATTTTATACACAGATTAGAAATTAGCCATGGTTAAAAATCACAGCTAACTCCTAATTATTTATGGTGGAACTCTGAGTCCTATCCTGGGCTTCTGACTTCTGAGTAGCGCCTCTGTCAGAAGTCTAAGAGAAGTGAGAAACAAGCAGGTACTGATCTTACTAAGGTCACAGTAGTCAAAACAGCATGTTGAATTTCAGGGGGTTTCTGAATCAATTTAGAATAAGAATCTTGTGGGAATTTCTTCTGATATAATCTCTGTAAATGTCAGTTTCTACACTTACACAATCACTATTTATATATACATGGAAAATGCAGTAAACTGACATGATGTGTATTTTTCAACAATGGCACACTTAGCTTCATTATGTTGTCTGGGTAAAGCTGAACAGAAAGAAGAAAATAATAAAGATAGGAGCAGAAATCAATGAAATTGAGAAGAAAAACAGTACAGAAAATCAATGAAATAAAAAGCTAGTTCCTTGAAAAGATCAATAAAACTGACAAACCTCTAGCAAGACAAAGAAAAAAAGAGAGAAGATAAAAATTACCAATATCAGGAATTACCAATTACCAAATTACCTGTATCAGTGATATCAGGGGATAGTACTAGAGATCTCATAGGCATCGAAAGGATAATAAGGTAATATGACAACTTAGATGAAGCAGATCAATCTCACAAACTACCATAACTCACCCAATATAAAATAGATTATTTTAATAGCCATATGACTAGTAAAGATACTGGCTTCATGGTTTAAAAAACCCTGGAAAAGAAGTCTCCAGGGCCAGATGGTTCTACTGAAGAATTCCATAAAACTTTCAAGAAGAATTAGCAACACTTCTACACAATCTCTTTCAGAAAACAGAAGAGTAGGGAATATGTTCAACTTATTTTGTGATGCCAGATTACCCTGATACCAAAAACAGACACAGGCAGTGTATAAAAAGAAAACTACAGACCAATATCCCTCATGAACACAGACACAAAAATCCTTAACAAAGTATCAGCTAATAGAATTCAACAATATTTATAGAATTTATACACCACAACCAAGTGGGGTTTATTTTAGAGAAGTGAAGTGGTTTGATATTTAAAAATCAATGTAACCCACTATATTAACAAGCTAAACAAGAGAAACAATATGACCATATCAATTTATACAGAAAAACATTTGATAAAATTCAACATCTGTTCATGATTTTTAAAGAAATCTCAGAAAACTAGCAATAGGTAGAAACTTCCTCAACTTGATGACAAACATCTACAAAAACCCTACAGATAACATCATACTTATTGGCAAAAGACAGAATGCTTTCCCCTTAAGATCAGGGACAAGGCAAGGATGTCCATTCACATTACTCTTATTCAACGTAATACTGAAAGTCCTAGCCAGAGCAATAAATCAACAAAATAAAAGGCACACTGGTTGGAAAAGAGAAATAAAACTGTCTCTATTTGCAAATGGCATGATGGTCTACCTAGAAAATCTCAAAGACTCTACCAAAAAACACCCACACACAACCACCCCAAAACAAAAACAAACCCTCCTAAAACTAATCAGTGAGTTTGACAAGATCATAGGATATCAGATAAACACAGAAAAACCAACCATATTTCTATATCTTAGCAATGAACACATGGAAACTGAAATTAAAGACAGAATAACCTTTACAATTGCTCAAAAAAGAAGAAGAAATACTTACACATATATCTAACAATACACGTACAGGCATTGTATACTGAAAACTATAAAATACTGATGAAAGAAATAAAAGAAAATCTAAATAAATAGAGAAAAATGCCATGTTCATAGATTCAAAGACTCAACAGAGTAAAGATGTCAATTCTTCACAAATTGAGATACAGGTTTAACATAATTCCTATGAAAATCCCAGCAAGATTTTTGAAAACATATAGACAAGTTTATTCTAAAATGTATATGGAAAGGAATTAGAATAGCTATGACAGTTTTTAAAAAGAATAAAGTGGAAAGACTCACTCTACCTGATGTTAAGTCTTATTATATAACTATAGTTATCAGGACGGTGTGGTACAGGTGGAGGGGCAGATACATGAATCAATGGAGCAGAATAGAAACAGACCCACATGCATATGGCCCACTGATCTTTGGCAAAGGAGCAATAGTAATTCAAAGGAGTCAGGATAAATTATGCTGACAACTGGATAGCCATACTCAAATAAAATAAAATAAAACCTTGACCTAAACCTCACTTCTTAAATAAAAATTCAGTCAAAATGGATCACAGACTTAAATGCAAAGCATACAACTAAAACACTTCTAAAAGGTAACACTGAAAGAAATCTTGGAGACCTAGGGCTTGATGAAGAGTCCTTAGGCATGACCTCAAAAGCACAATCCATAACATGACCTATGGACACAGACAATAGTGTGGAGAAGACCTTGGGGGGAGGGATACCAGGTGTAGGGGATCAATGAGGGGGAAAAAGGGGAGAGCTGTAATACTTTCAACAATAAAAAAAAAAAAAAAGCACAACCCATAAAAGAAAAAATGATAAATTGATTTCATCAAAATTAACTTCTGCTCTATGACAGACGCTTTTAAAAGGATGAAAAGACAAGTTACAGACTAGGAGAAAATATTTGCAAACCACACATCTGACAAAAGACTAGCACCTAGAATAAATTAAAGAACTTTCAAAACTCAATAAAAAACAATCCAATTAGAAAATGGATAAAAGACTTAAACAGATATTTTGCCATAAAAGATGTATGAATGGCAAATAAGCACACGAAGAGATGTTCAACATTATTAGCCATGAGAGAGATGCAAATTAAGACCACAGTGAGGTATCCCCAACACCTATTAGAACAGCTGAATTGAAAAAATTGTGATAACACCAAGTGCTTGCAATGATATTGGGAAACTGAATCTCTCATACACACAGTCATGCACATAGTCATTTCTGACCCATCACTATGTGCTAGCTGCTATGTTCTAAGTGCTATATATATATTACATTGATATTTTCACAAAAATTCAATTACTATATTATATTCATACATATATAGCTTGTGTGCCTTAGTGAAAGCTGCCCACTCTCTCAGCTCTCAGTAGGACTGTTTTGATGGCCCACTTCTTGAAAAGGGTTATGAGAAGTGCAAAATGTTACAAGTCAGCTCTCTGCTCTCAGTGGAAAATTATTTGATCCTGTATATGTTGGGGGGGGCAAAAAGGACTTATAAAATAGCACTAAAAACAAATATGATACAATCAGGCTCTGAGCATCCAGGGTACCTGCTTGGTGACCAAATAGGAGCAGGAAGTAATCTCAGAGGTAACCAAATGCAAAGATTCACAACTGTGTATAGGGTAAAAACTTCCTTTCTTGTTCTTATTCTGTTACACAGAACAAAGATAGTACCATCTTATGTCTCAAGTTTCAAGCCAAAAATCTATACACTTTTTTCTTTGGGTTTATATTACCACAGATGAATTGCTTTCTTTAATATAACTCTTGAGATTCATGCCAAAAAAATGAAATTCTAAGCATCCTAAATTTTACAACATGAAAAACAGCCTTAACACAGCAAGCCTTGTTAAGGGCGGTACAGCACAGTAGTAGTTAAAAGAGTGTGGACTCTGTGGCAAGACTGCCTGGATTCATATCCCAACTCGTCCATTGCAGGGGTAGGGAACATCTGACCTGAAATCATTTGGTCTGGCCCTGCCAAGGCCTCACCAAAAAGAAGCAGTTCCAGCCATTACATTAGGAGTGAGTTAATTAATTGTTTGACCAAATGTAGCAGGCTAATTTTTAAGTTGATAATTTTGTATGATGTTATAAATACCCAAATGGCCCTTGGCAGAAAAAAGGTTCCTCACCCCTGACTTAAAGCTTTGTGACCTTGGGCAATGTATTGTTCTGTGCCTCAGTGTCCCCAACTCTAAAATGAAGATAATAGTAGCAGTTCCCTTATAGGGATGTTATGAGAATTACCTTAATTAATATACATGTGGCATTCTAAACACCACCTGCAGCACAAGTGTTAGCTATTATATGACTGTCACTGATAAGCCCCACATAGATTCTGCAGATACCCCACCCCCGCTCTGTGGCTGAGACACACCAGCCCGGAAATGGTAGTGGCCAAACCCAGGAACCCCTGCCTGCCATCAATATAAAAGTCCCCAATGGGGGAGACTATTCTCTCAAATTCCAGTTTTCTCTCTGACTCCAAGGATGACTGTGAGATCCTTGTTCATTTTCTCTCCTCTAATCTAGGTATGCTTGGCAGCTGTCAGTCCCATGTATTCTACACTCTAGAGAAGGAAATACAAACTAAAAGCCAGCAGAGAATGAAAAAAACATTGCCATCTTGTGGCTTTTCAGAGAATTCTTTACACCTCTGCACTACCCAAGTGTCTTCCCATTCCTATCCCTTTCACCCTCTGCAGACCCAAAACTGAGGCAGGTGGCGAGAGCACCTCCAATGTTGCAGTGTTCACTCAGAGCTGAAGGTTATCTGGGAAACTCTGAAAATGCACTTTTATTTACCGTTGAGACAAACCAAATCCCAAAGACATGAGGGGCTTGCATTAAACCAGAGCCAGAGCTGGGCTGCTGGCCTCTTGATCCCTGTTCCAAAGTCCTCATTACTAAAGGGTTTTGGAGCTCACAAGCCCAGTTTGGAATTTAAATGCTCTTTAAAAAAAATCAAACTCAGGTCAGTGCCCCTTCATTCTGACACAGCTGCAAAACCACAGGCAAGGGACGTCCATGAGGCTGCAACAAATGAGGGTTATGCAGGAAATGTCACCTCTTTTGTGCACTCAAGCAAAAAGAGACACAGCAGTTTCCTCCTAAAACAAAACTCTAATTTTAAAAAACAAAACTTAATTGTGAAATACCAGATGTTGCCAAGAGCTATGTCTATTCTCTCTCCTGTAGCTTTAGACTTTTTGGATTCTTGCCCAAATGTCGCTGCTCTAGCAAGGCCCAGGTGTTTCTAATTCTTTGTGTTTTTGTACCAACAAAAATTTTAATGACTTTTTTGTCCCAGAAAATTCAATACTATGAATTTTTATTGTTTTTTAGTTTTAATCTCTCCCCCAAACAAAATAAAAAACTGTAAAAACCTTCCACGCAGTAAGTGATAACACAGCCTGCATGGGCATAGTAGTATAGACACAAAAATGGCCTCGGTTTCAAACTGACCTTATATTAAGCCATGACAACATGGGTGTTGTGCCTCCACCAACGATCCAGACAGTGAAGAAGACAATGAGGAGGGTGGTCGTGAACATCATCTGGCGAGCATAGGATGCCGTGTCTCGGATGGCCAGTGCAAATGCCATTGCTCCCCTGAGGCCTGCAGGGAACAAAGAGGAAGATCTCCTGTTTATAAGGACAAATGACAGTGTGTCCTAAAATCTATTGCTCTCTCTCAGGGCTCATAAACCATATCCACTTGTACTTCCAGAGTCAAGCTGTTTTATTCAGAAAGAAGAGCCTTGAAGGAATATAATTTTCTCCTATTTGAAGTTTCCTTTGCGAAATGTCCAAATGCAATGATAAAAACAGTGCACTAGTTTGTACAGCATATTTTAGAATAACACTCTTTTATTGCTGAAATAATTCTCCTGCTAGTAATGGAAAATAAAAAGAAATATAAATAAGAAATAATTTAAGCTCGCCAAGTCCGTGATCCAAGCACGACCCATGCACTACACAGTCATTAAAAACATAAGAAGCAGGCTAGGTAGGAATATGCCAAATGCATATTTGTGGCTCATGTACTATGAACCACAAAACAGTTCAACATTTTCTTAGCAAGGCCACACAGAAAAGCAACAATATAACCTGATCTACGTCAGGGGCTGGCAACTTCTGTAAAAGGTGACATGAAATATTTTATGCTTTTTGGACCATGAGGAAAAATCAAGGCTATCATGTAGGTACTCACATAAAAGAGAGAAAATGAATTTTCACAAAATTTGATTGACAAAAACCAAAACTGTAATAATAATGAGGACAATTTGTTGTAATACAGGTCTATTACTGAAAAGAAAGGAATTATTTGGGGGTGGGGAGTGCTTATTTGGGTTTCAAAGTTATTGTTCCCGATCATCGAATAGATAATATTCATCTGTAAAAGCCACTCTGTGCCCTAGGGGTATATGAACAAAGGCAGCACCCAGATTTGGCCCAGGTGCCATAGTTTGCTAACCCTAATGATCTACATTAACGGGTGTAAAGATTAAGCACCAACATTTTAAATGTTTATCTTTCTAAGCTCTTTTGTTTCTTCCTCATACAGTGCTCATACTTTGTTCTATAGTAAAGACTGAATCCATAGTCTTTAACACATATCTAGTATAAATTCTATACACCGTGAGCAAGATTGTGTATATTATATGAGAATGAAAGTTATGCCCACTATATCTGTTTGTATATTTTCCCACCTCTCCCAATAATTTCACAATTAAACTGAGAACTTCACTACAATTTACTATAGAAGAAGGAAACAAAAGTTACATTAAAGAACAGAGCAAAGTTAATGTTTTCTATTAATCTGTCCTAGTGAAATATTGATACATATCTACATTACCCCACAAGCCAGTTATGTCATTGATCAATTGATCAATATTTAAGCCTTTAAAGAGATGTTATCTCAAAGAAGAAAACTTGGGAGTCAGAAACAGACAGCGTGTGCTATATTTTTCTTTATTTTATTAGGCAAACATAAGCAATATGACAGTGAAACCTCAGGTAGTTCATGGTCTTGAAGAGTTAGTTCTCCCAGCAGAAAATAATTTTTATAGAAGATATCTTTAAACAGCACTGTGCACTTCTCAGTCTTTTAGTACAGAAGATAACAAACATATTTTAAGTTTATCTAGGTGACTGAGTTATGTCCAATTCATCTGTCTCTTTCTGCCATCACTTTCCTAACAGGTGAAGAGGATCCTGTCACTGTCCTCCTTAGAAACGTCTAATGTTTCCCAACTGTTCCTAAGTAAAACCCAAACTGGCACAGCATTGGAGCTTCTCCATGGTCTAGACTCCAGCAGTGGTTTTCAAAGTGTGGTCCTCAAACCAGCAGCAGCAAAGAACATGTTAGAAATGAAAATTCTCGAGGCCGCCCTGTACCCTCCACTTTAACCAGCCCAACAGATGATTCCAATGCAACCTAAAGGTTCACACCACTTTACATGTAATTTTCCTTTCCAACCTCACCCTCTTTCTGCATTACCCCATGTGTCTTACATTTCAACCAGACTGCTACCTTTCCGTGAAAAAGCCACAGGGCAACGTTTTCCTGCCTTTCCAACCTGCTGCCTCCTGAAATCCACTTTTCCCAAGATCAGTTCAAAGGTTACCACTTTGTGAAGATGGCCCCACCTCTCCTCTGCATTTATTCCATACCTCTTTTGTGCAATTTGCCCCCGTCTCTTCAGAGAAAGCACTTTGTACACCTGTCTCCCCCCAGTAGACTGAGCTTGAAAGAGGCTGATTTCTGTATCCTCCATAACCTAGAACTGTGGCTTATGAAAAGAGCATGGTTGATAAATGTTTGTCAGAGTGAAAGGAAATCATGATGGCAGGCTGTACATTTAAGGGCCAATGCAAGTGAGTACTAGACAGTGACTGCTTTGCTGGACAGTGCCAGTTGGTGTGGCTTCAGTGTGACTCTGAGGCTCTCAAGAACTACTGTGTGGCAGTAAAGGGCAGCTACTCACTTGCCTCTTGTACAGTAGCTCCCCAACCCCCACACAGGACAGAGGTAACTTTAAGGGTCACAGTAGCCTTTTGTGCCACCATTTCCACCCTTTGCTCTTCAGAAATGCTCTAACGGGTCTCATTTATCAAATCTGATGCTTACCACCCTTTAGTAAACCATCTACTCATGCAGACTGTTCTCTGCTTTCTTTATCTCCATACATTCCCTTATTGTCCCTTATTGTATCAGTGGCTTCTCCACACTTCCTAGCTTCAGAGTGGAGAGGGAGGGATCTGGGAGACAGTATGACTAAAGTGTAAATCAGCAGAACTATCACAGCTGTTGTTTTCTAGGTTGAGGTTCATCTTTCTTACAAGCATGTTTTATTTCTTTTGTTCCAGAGAAAGTTAGAACTAGGAGGGACCTCAACTAATCAGCTCAATTTCATTGTTTTACAATAGAGGATACTGCAGCTGTGGAGATAAAGAAAGCACAGAATAGGTGATGTTGAGTGACCCAGCATATGTCCTTTCTCATTAAAGACCTATTTTACTTCTAATTTTACATCTGGAGCCCTTCTTGAGGATTAAGGGTTATGAACAATCTACTAGAGAACAACTGAGCACTTTCAATATATACCTCCTGGCCCCCTGGGTGGTAGAGATGAAATAAACAAACATGCAAGTATTTTAGGGGAGAATGTTCACATTTGGTAGTAGAGTTTGCAAAATCAATATTAAGTCAGTTTAACATGGCCCAGCTGGTGCTGCTCAGTGGTTGAGCATCAACCTAGGATCTAGGAGATCACAGTTCAATTTCTGGTGAGGGCACATGCCCAGGTTGCAGGCTCGATCCCTGGTTGGGGGAGTACAGGAGGCAGCTGATCAATGATTCTCTCATCATTGATGTTTCTTTCTCTCTCTCTCTCTCTCTCTCTCTCTCTCTCTCTCTCTCTCTCCCCCCCTTCCTCTCTCTGAAATCAATAAAGACATTTTTTAAAATCAGTTTACCATGTACACCTGTCTGCTCAGCACTGCAGGGGATACAAAAGAACCAGAAAGTTGAATTTTTTTCTTTTTATGAACCTTATCAATACTTTAATCATACTAACACTGCCTGCTAAAGAACACTCATTTTATTTCCATGTATACTGTTTTACCTGAAAACATCATCATGTGTTGAAAATTCCAGCCAATCTTATGCCTTCTGCCCAAGTTGAGGAAGAAGGAAAGCGGGTAGATATGTGCAGCTCTGCCCAGGAAGATGGCAACCTGAGCACCAGATGGAGGTTAAGGGACGAACAGATTTCCAGAATGCCACTGTCACAACCTCCGGTTGAACAGAGAATTTCAGGAATGCTGTGACAACTCGTTATGATCAGGAGAGTTACACAGAGAAGCCAGGCTGTCTCATTTCCCTCTAAACAAATCTCAGCAACAAGTGGTATTCAATTGACCAAGAGCCCCACCCCCTGGCACACAGAGGTTGCTTCTAGCCCATTAGATGCACTGCTGTAAGTTCCTGATTGAATTAAACTGGTATGACCGATCTGATCTATCTTCATAGGAGCCTGGAAATAAGCTAAGGTCCCATGACAGGGGTGGGAAGCTGAGAGAGGCAAACAGTGTGTCATGGTCTTTTGGAAGAAAAAACACAAGCAGAAAAAATTACTAACCCCTGAGTCAAACTATGAAGAGAAAGTCTGCTGGGTAAGCTCAGAAGCTTCAGTTGGAAGCAAATGCCAGGGGCCTGAATGACCAGCAAGATTCTCTAAATAAGAGGTGGGGAAACTTAAGGTATTCATAATACTAAGACATTCATGTTCCTCACAAGAATCAACCTCGGAAGACTTCTCCACTTAAGTGGCTGAAATGTCTTTCAGAGATATGAGAAATGGAAAACGAAGAGTGTGGAAGAGGAAATGTACTATGGAAACTAAAGAATTCAGGGAAATCCGTCATTAGTCACTCGCTGAATTTAGAACAGAGCCCAACAGAGAGCGCAAACTGCCCTGGTCACAGAGGAAAGCACCGTGGGAGCCAGAGGAACAGGGAGCTTCCGTTTCGGCAAAGCACCAGCTGCCAGAGCTGCAGCTGTTTCAGACAGAAGTGAGGGCAGAACTGGAGAAGCACTGACTAAAATTTTCCTTTTTTATCTTACTTTTTTGTTTTGTTTTTAACAAAAGGAAACAGGTAGGGCTTTTAAAGCCCATTCTACCCCAGAAGCCATGCAGAAGTCCTACGTGGTAAGCAGCCTTTGGGATTCCAAGGACCTGGCTGGCCCTCCTCCAGGGTCCTCATCTGTAAACAAGGGTTGGACTCTCACTATCTCTCACAGGATGCCGTGCTAGGAATGCAAATCAAAATGACATGCAAGGTCTTTCCTAATCAAGAAAAACAACACTGAGCCCTCAGACTTTTAGCTGTTAGTTTGTTGAGTGTCAATCCAAGAAATGAACCAGTCAAAGCAGATAACCTCTCTAAGTGGAAGGACTCTGGAATAGCATTAGACCATTATCACTACCTAGCTGCCTGGTGATTATCGCTTATTCCTTCACAAGAAATGAAAAACCCAGGAAGAAAAAAAAAACCAAAAAAACCAAAACACGCTTCTTTTTTGCCAGCATCTCAAGACCTGAGGATACCCATGACGCCTAGGGAAAAGGGAAAAGTGAATGCCCAGCAATAGCAAACTCCTATTCCGGATCTTGAAATCCAGGCTGAGCTGGACTGCTACAGCTCCAAGCCACAGAAAAGTTCACTTTAATGAAAACAATAGAATCTGAGGCCAAGTGAGAAAAGCCCTCAGCTGTCGATCCACTGCTAGGTATTCACATTCCTCCTCACTTGAGAGAAGCCAGCCCTCAAAACTGTGTTTCTCTTCTAAAAATTGCACTCCCAGTGGGACTGAATCAAGGAACCAAGTGTTTTTCCATTTGATCTTTTCTTCCTCTCCTTTTTCTCTTTTTGGGAAAAAAAAAAACGAGTATTTTCCACCATGGTGTGTTAAGCATGATATGTGAAAGCGTGCTTATTGCCTGCAAGCTTCCCTGGGTGGTCAGGAAGGGCTGCCTATGCCAGTATGCAGTCAAGAGCAGGAGTAACAGAACCTTCAGGTCTTCCAAACAGGGAGCCTTCCGGATTGGAATTTATGTAGCAATGAAATAAAAATAGTTTTGGGGACTGACATGGTTGCCTACTCTTAGATCTGCTAAGAAGGGCTCTTTATAAAACAAACTGCCACCTGCCAAGCACCAGCATAACAGAAAGGCCATCTTACACAGAAAATGCAGAAAGGACAGCCTAAAAAATCATTGCCAGTCTGTTAAATCAAATACATTTAGCTTTATGAACCTTTTAAGCCTTCTCATCATAAAAACACCAAGAAGTCACACTGGCTCAGTCACCCACCCCAAACAGAAATTTTTATTACTATAGCTTCCTCAGCAATGGCAATCTCTCTGTATAGAAAACTGTGGAACCAAAAAAGGATACAAAAGCTCCAATGATGAAAATGGGGCTGAAAACGTGCTTCTGGAAGGTAAACAGTGCCAGGCCCATGTAGGAGAAGATGAAGTTCTCTGCCAGGAAGTGTAACACCTCAAAGAGCTGCTCGGAAAGGGAAAAGGAAGCATTAAACCCTGCGGACCCCTCCCCTTGTAGTCACAAGAAACTTGTTGAGGACCCAGGGCTCTTACTCACCTGCTTCGTTCGACTTCTTGATTCCACCGATAGATTGTTGTAGGTGTAATGAGCTTGTGTGATTCCACAGAAAAGGACAGCTACAACACCTAGCGTGAAAGTTTTTAAAAAAATCAATGGAATAAAAAGCAGCAGGAAAAATCCCTGGTGAAACAAAATGTTAAGATAGGCAAGTCCAGCATATCCAAGTTACTGAATATTTTTGAGTTTCCTATTACTGAAAGCTCCCCCTGCTCTCACCACTCATATCAACCTTTCCTTCTCCCAACTCTGCCTTCCCTTCAAACCCAAGGTCCCAACCTCCTCTCTTACTCCAGTTTTAAGGGTATTCTTTCCTCTCCTCTAAACTACTACTGAATTACCACCTGTATTTTGCATCTAGCATTCAAAGAGGCTGTGAGGGCCTGTCATACACTTTTGTCATATCCCCCTCTGTTCTTGGAATGAATGAGTTTAATTTCAACCAATGCTTTAAATTTTTGCATGGTCTAGGGATTCAGACAAAATGGATCCAGAAAACTATTCCATTTATCCAAGCCCTGATGATCTAGATTTCTGGTTAATGGTAACCAATTTGTTGTGCAAGACAACTGACACACCTGGGACTTTGCTTATATATTTACAGATAATTGTGAAGTTTTAAGGATGTGAGGCATTTTATAATGCTGCATATAAAGACACATTGCAATATTTTAAAAAGATGATAAAAGGACTTCCTAACTACCTGGATTATGTATAGTAACTGTATTTAAGTTTTTTAATGGGAAAAAAAGTCAGTGATTTGGGTTTTTTGTTTGTTTTTGTAATGAGAGAATGTGAGGAACTAAAACCACATGATCACTTGCACTAATATATGAAACTGGCACCATAAAAACATGGTATTCAAAAACAATGATTAAACAAACCAGAGACAAAATAAGGAATAACTGTGTCCCCACTCTTCTGAGTAGTTACAAAATTACCTTTAAAAGGACACATATTTTAGCTGTTATTGCTACTGTTTGTAAACTAACATAGCAACCTAGGGGAGGATACAAATAAGATGTTAATATGTTCAGTAACCTCTGCAGCTAAACAAATATTTATCTTTAGAATGAGTACTCAAAGATATAACTAAGTTTGAAACAATAAACTTTATCCTTTAAAAATATGTAGCTTTGGGAAACTAAATTACTCATAAAGTAGAACAACAGCCTTGCTCAGCAATCCACCACATGGACACTCGGTGAGTAGTTAATCAACTCCATGCAGCTGCTATTTAAGAATTCTTCCCTTCCCTCAAGCTCCCACAGCACCCCGGTATACAGTGAGGGGAAGGGTGGCCCAAGGGTAGAGAAAACTCACCTGTAAACCCACAGGCTTCTGCCAAGAGGAACGTGCTCCAGGACATCAGAAAGAAGAGCGCAGTCTCCAGCAGGGGGAAGCAGTGCAGCTTGGTAAACTTGGTCACGTCAACCCCTGTCAAGGAACTCATTTCCAGGAACAAGTACCAGAGTCACCAAGAACCACATTCTGTTAGCCCAGGATCTCCTCTCTAAGGGCCATCCTTTCCCCTCAACTCTTCTTTTGGGGTCCCAAAGTTGCCGCTTGCTTTTAAAAGTAATAAAAACTAAGCTTTCCAGTAGAATAGAGGTTACCAAGGGCCAGAAAGGGGGGATATTGTTTCATGAGTACACAATTTCTGTTTGGAATGATGAAAAAGTTCTGGAAATAGATAGTGAGAATAGCAGAAAACATTGTGGTTGTACTTAATGCCACTGAAATGTACATTAAAAATGGTTATAAGAGCAAATTTTGTTATATACATTTTACCACAATTTTTAAAAATAAATGTCAAATACCAAAAACCATCAAAATGTACACTTCAAAAGGGCGAATTGTACAGTGTGAATTTTATCTCAATAAAGCTGCTTTTTAAAATTAAGCTTTGTAAAGAAACTGAAAATGGGTTTTCTGTGCTCCTTGCAATGCTCATGGTTCTGAAAGGCACAGTCTTGGCCTGAGTCTGTCAGGTTAGTTCTAACAGTGCTGGGAGTGCCTAGGGCTGGCCTAGGAAGATAAGGCTGTGAGACCTTGACCTCTGTAGGACAGAGCTAAGCCTAGAGGTACACTCCAAACATTTCCTCAGACCCTTAGCCAAGCACTTGACTGTCATTTTTCACCAGAGGGGCATTTCAAGAGCCCCCAAACTCCAGTGGAACAATAGATTTAAGATTCATTTCTGAAAGGAAGAACTGACAACTTTCTTTTTGCAATTGTAATGTCACACAATCATACCCAGGCAGGGGCAGAAACTACAAAAAGGATATTAGAGCGGTCACAACACCAGTCACAGCTCCCATGGTAAAAGAGCCACTAAATATACCTAGAAAAATGCCAACTGACTTAAAAAAGGCAGCAGCATCAAAGGCATGAGTGTTCAGCCCTGCTGGCTGGTAGGCAACAATAGACCTGGAGTTTAAAAAGAAGAAAAAGTTTTAAAATACTGCTGGTTTTATACCACGGTACCAAAAACTATCAACAAACACAAGTATCTACACTCTGCCAGGCACTCCCTATGCTGCATTCATTGAACTTAATCTGCAGTCACCATGTTACACTGATATAGCATTCTGACTGCTGCCAACTGGACAAAGCAACACAACATTATCAATAAAGTTGAGAAACCTCATTTAGAAAAACACCCAATTCAATTTTAACCTTTTTAAGACAGGCCTCTGAATTTAGCCCAGAGCATTCAGGCATAAATATTGTTACTTACGAGGACAGCACAATGGCAACAGCATCATTTAGGACGCTTTCTCCAAACAGAAGTGCATAAAGGTCCACATCTGCATGTAACTCATTAAATATTGCCAGTACAGTCACTAAAAAATGAGCCAAAAGCACATAAATTAGTTTGAGTTTCTGACCTTAAGCCATCGGCGACAAATTTATAGAAGCAATTCTTATCTTCAGTGGTATCAGGTGGTTTGGGAGACAGTCAAGTCAAAGGCAGGTTGTCTGTCTATGGTGGAAAGGAAAATGGCAATCTTCCTAATCAGAATGAGCTGTGAGATGATGCTTCATTCTAATAACACTGCACAGAAACACTGAGCTTCACTGTAATCCTGTCACACTTTGGAAAAAAACCTCTGTTATGGAACTTTAAAAAACATAATCACAATTAATGTGATTCAGCTCTACTATCGGGCAGAAAGCCTATTTTATTGACCACTGTGCTCCCAGAACCCAGCAGAGGGTCAAGGCACAGAGAAGGCTTTAATGGTGGTTTGTGAAATAAGTCTTTGTTTGTGACAGACTGACTATACATAATTACACTTCTCATAGTCTCCATATTTCTTAGGCATTTAAAAATCAGCTAGTCTCCAGACCAGCGGTTCTCCAACTTTTGGCTTCGTGACTCCTTTAAACTAAAAAATTATTGAGGCCCTAAAAGAACTTTAGTTTTGTAAACTATAGCTATCAATATTTACTACATTGAGTAAAGCAGGAAAAATTAAATATTTACTCATTTAAAATTACTAACAAGCCCATTATATGATAACATATTTTGGAAAATAATATTCCCAAAACAAAACAAAATAGTGAGAAGAGATACATTCTTTTAATATTTTTTTCAAATTTTGATTAATGTAAGACAGATGGTTCTCATCTTTATTTCTGCATTTGAGCAACAGGTAGTCAAAATCACATGTTAATGCAGCCTCCAGAAAACCCTACTCCGCTGCATACTTGTTAAAGAGTGAAAGTAAAAATGATAAATGATGTATTACTATTATTATTATTAAATCAGTTTGACCTTATGGACCCCCTGAAAGGGGTTTGGAGTTTCTCAACTTCAGCTCCATTGACATTTGGGACCAGAAAATTATTTTTAGTGGGGGGCTGTCCAGTGCATTGTAGGATATTTAGCAGCATCCTTGGCCTTTACCCACAAGATGCCAGTAGCACTGCACACTGAGCATCTGGATGCCTGACTGTAGCAGGAGCCCTGGCACCAGCTCAGGACTGTTAGCCAAGACAAACAGCTATTTGTTTAAGCTGGCATTGCAAGGTTTTTCTGTTATTTGCAGCCAAAAGCATTACAAACTGATACAATTAGAAAAATAAACCAAATGAATGTTTAGCTTAGTGAGTTATAAGCCAACCACTCTTATAACCATCATCCAGTTCAAGAAATGGAACTTTGCCAGCCTCCGCAGAACTCCCCGCATGTGTTCCATCCTAATCTCAAACCCCTTCCTTCACTCAAAAGTAACCATAACCTGATTTTATAGTAATTGCTTCCTTGCATTTCCTTATAGTTTGACCACCGAATGTAGATTTCCTGACACTATCATTTGGTTTTGCCCATTTTAAAATTTATTTTTTAAATGCTTTTTACATCTCTTTTACTCCATTCCTTTTTGTTGGCTCTCTTTTCATAATGTCCTATTCTTTAGTCCTTTCATTTCTAAATTTTCCAATATGATACACACAGTTCTTTTATAACTTCTATCACTTTTTGAAAATTTCCTTTAGGTTCTGTTGGAATATTAATACAGTGGTACCTCAGTTTTCGAATGTGATCCGTTCGGGAAGACAGTTTGAGCTCTGAAACGTTTGAAAACCGAGGGATCAACAGCCAACAGCTGGGCCTCAGGATCTTGCCCTCAGGGGAAGCTGTGTGGCATGTTCGACTTCCAAGGCATGTTGGAAACCGAAGCATTTACTTCTGGGTTTAAGGCGTTCGTAACCCGAAATGTTCATCAACAGAGACGTTCAAAAACTGAGGTACCACTGTAAAGTTTTGTCTGCCTTGCGACCCTATTTTTCTGGTATGACTTCATTATCTGTAACTTTATTATTCACAAGGATTAACTTCATTTTTCTTACAATATGTTTGCATGAAGTTCAACCTCAATCCATTTCTGCTCCTCATATTAAGTCGGAGTAGAAGGCACAGAATAGATCTCCTTGTTTCATGGTTCTGGGGCTCCCTCTTCTGGTTTTACATTGAAGTATTAAAAACATGGCCTCTGGGTGTAACCACCTCCCCAGCACTCTGAGATCTACTTCATTTGATTTCCTCCTCCACTAGTATCTTAACTTTCTTTCCCTTTTAATGCCCCATCAAGGGTCATGGTGCTAGCAGTTCAAGAATAGGGAGTGGCTTCCAGATAGATCTTCCGTAGGTATTTTCTGAGAGTCCTGAGTGCCCATGTCACGCCAGAAGTCTCACACCTCTTCCAGTCTCCTTGCTCGACCTCACCCACTGAAGCCTGTAAAGCCCCTCCCAGTTTTAACTGTTGTTTTCCAATATGCCTATGAGGTTGTTCACTCCTAGTGGGGACGCCCTCATTTAGAGTGTGAATAGTTGTGGGAAATTTCAGGGTTCCCTGACAGTCAAAATGAACAGCAGCCCCTTCTTCTCCCCTCCCCTTCCTCAGCACAGCTGCTGTTTCTATCCCTAAGTCTCACTGCTGCTGGTGGTTTTACTCCACCAGTCGATACTTGGGGATTCATGAGGATAATCTGTCAGCTATTGCATCTCTGTGTTTTTTCCTTGGCTGTCCTGCTTTCTCTACTTTTGTTAGGCATTGAGGGATATTCCAAAACTACACTACCCCCACCATGCCTTCCTTTTCAAAACATTTATTTCATTTATTGATAGTGAGCAATGTCAATACCTTTCATTCACTCTTAAATACAGTTTATCAGGTTTCACAAGAAGAAAAATCCTTAGAGATTAGGCTAAAAAGTTCTTATTTTCTGGATTATTTATTATTTGAACAATATCTGTGGTTCCTTACATAAAACCTGTAATGGCTAATTTTATGTGTCAACTTGACTGGGCCATGGGGTATCCAGATATTTGATTAAACATTATTCCAGGTGTGTCTGTAAGGTTCTGGATGACATTGACATTTGAATCAGTAGACTGAGTAGAGCAGATAGCCCTCCCCAATGTGGGTGGGACACATCTAGTCTGTTAAAGGCCTGACTAGATCAAAAAGACAGAGTAAGGGAGAACTCAATCTCTCTGCCTGGCTGTCTTTGAGCTGGGATGTCAGTCTCCTCCTACCTTTGGACTTGGACTGAGCTACAGCACTGGCTTTCCTGGTTCTTACGATTTGGACTGCCAATCTTGGGAATTCTCAGCCTCCATAATTGCATGAGCCAATTCCTTATAATCTCTCAATCAATCAATCTCTCTCTCTCTCTGTCTATCTCTCTCTGTCTCTCTCTACATGCACACCTCTCCTATTTGTTCTGTTCCTCTGAAGAACTCCAACTAATACAAAATGTTTACTAGTTTATCATTACAGGAGACCCTTAAACAACATGGGAGTTAGAGGCACTGACCCCCTTGCACAGTCAAAAATCCACGTATAATTTTTGTCTCCCCCAAGTCTTAGTTTGCCCCTCA
Organism: Miniopterus natalensis; assembly: GCF_054644295.1. Lineage (NCBI taxonomy): Eukaryota > Metazoa > Chordata > Mammalia > Chiroptera > Miniopteridae > Miniopterus > Miniopterus natalensis. The sequence continues at coordinate 76,090,516 of NC_142103.1, read as the reverse complement.
GTATTCATGGGGGATTGGTTCCAGGACCCCCTGCAGATACCAAAATCCAAAGATGCTCAACTCCCCAATATGTAATGGGGTAGATCAATATCCTCCATATCTGCAGACTCTTAGCTATGGATTGAAAATAGTACAAGTATTTATTGGGGAGGGGGAAACTGCATACAAGTGGACCCACGCAGCTCAAACCTGTGTTGTTCAAGGGTTAATTGTATATGTCATAAGAATTGTCTTGTTTTTAACTCAATGTTAAAGAAAAATTAACAATGATAATAACAACAATAATTAAGGATTTACCATGAAGCAGGCACTATGCTAAATATTTTACAATCTCAGTCCTCATAAAAGCCTGTGGGTAGCACTATCATCTCCTCCAACCTAGAGAAAAGAAATTAGGCCCTGTATGATGGGACTGCTTTCTACTGCAATATCAAAATTCCTAAAATCTCAGTGGTTGAACCCAAGAATAGTTTTATCTGTTACTCATACAACATGTCCACTGAGGGTTTGCACTGGAAGCCTCTCTCTGTTCACATCAGTCACTCAGGGACTCAAGACTGATGGAGGCTAATCCCCACAAACAGAGCACAGGGCTGGCAGCCCAGGAGATCTGGGTCCCAGTACTTTATGAGTCAGGGTCCTGGCAGGAAACAGATGGCACACCCTCAAACTGAGCAATATGAGGAATGTTTAATTAGGGATTATTTATAGAAGTGTGGGGAGAGTACAGCAAAGCCACAACAGAGAGGGCAGTCCTTGAGGCTGAAATAGGGAGCTTTATACCACCCCGAGGCCCAAAGGGACCAGACAAGGGAAGGAGTGATTGTCAGAACCAGGAACTGTATGGAGTGGGTCACCTGACAGAAGCTATAACCTTTGAACAAGGGACACAGCCAGCCCTCAGGGACCCTGCATCTCCACCTTCCTTCCATTCTCCCACTAGTGCTCCTCCATGGACAACTCCTGTGGGAAACCAGAAGGCAAAGTAACCTCTGAAGTCTTCCACACAAGTCAGCCCCTTGGCGTGCAGAGGAGAATGGAGAAGGGTGACAAGTAACTCTGGAGGGGCTCACAGAAGCACCCAACAAAGCCACCAGCTAGCTATGAGAACTTAGCACACGGCAAAATCTACAGATTTTAACCAAGTGAGGGTTTGAGATGCATGATTTTCAAAAGCTCTTTTGACTTTAAATAATATTTTCCTAAAATACTACAGTTACCACTAGTAAAAAATGTGTGTGTGTGTGTGTGTGTGTGTGTAGTTAACTCATTTATCAATGATAACGAAGGCTAGCTTGCATAATTAATAATAATAACAATTAACATTTGTACAGCACTGGTCTGAATCTGACTGCTCTGAATTTCAATTTCTCATTCTTCCTGCCAATCACCTTATAAAACAGGGCAGGAACTCTGCCAATCCCCTCTTTAGCAAGGCTGGACCCAACCAAGCTGACGAATACGGGTGCTGACACCAGGAAGACAATGAAGACATGGCAGACTGGGTGAGTGGCTTCTAAAAGTGAGGAGTAAACGGGCTCTTCCACTCACAGCAAGACCCTTGGAATCAGAGAGAACAGGGTCACAATAGCTGTTTCCAACTGATTATGAACAGGAAAATGACAATGAACTGACTGATGACTGCTGGTACAAGTATCTAAAAAGCAGTGGAAAAAATTAAAAATAGCATATAGGGGGAGAAGGAAAAATGAAGAACCGTAATTTGTTCATTCAACTTTTTCTGAACACTTCACCTATGTACTAAAGAACACTTAGCACATGCAAACACTCAGTACAAAGCAGCAATATTGTGTACAAAATAGACAACTCAAGAGCCGTGAGAGCAAGTAACTGAAGGAGTGAGGGAAGAACCAGACAGGTGGTAGATTTGAACTGTCACAAAGGATAAGCAAAATACTGACTAGCCTGAGTGATGCCACTAGAGAGAGAATTACTCTTTGACAACACCAATCACAGATTATGAAACCTATGAGAAGACTTGATTGACTTGAGGGGTATAAAAGTGACAATTAAAAGGAGAGGAGTCACTTCATAATGGTTCACAGAAAGGAATAGCACCCATTTTCTCTGGTAGCTGCCCAGGAATGCAGTATGGGTTGGAAATTTCATTCTTTGCTGAATTGTGGATCCATCTAAATTAACAGTCCACAAGGATGACAAATGGCACCCATGACACATAACCACAGAACGGAGAGGGTTCCTGGTCACAGAGCAGCCTCCTGCATTCCACACATACAGTGTCCTCTTCAACAGGAAGACCCAAGACTGGTGTCTCAAGCCAAGTAAAGTGTAATCAGGGGCAAAGACTTATTCTTTCATATCAATCAATACCACTACATATCCCAATAGCAGAATTTTTGTTTGATATACCAGGCAAGAGAAGTCAATTCGGTCTTATTGTTCCCTCTAACTCTATACTTAAGTTTTTGTTTCTTTAATGGCACAAGTTCTCAAACAACAGAATTTTTGGAAGCTGGTAAAAAACACTTTTACTTTTAAAAAACACTCCACATTTCAGAAAGATTTCCATTAAAAAGCAGTTAAGCCCAGCCGGCGTGGCTCAACAGTTGAGCATCGACTTATGGTCCAGGAAATCGTGATTCGATTCCCAGTCAGGGCACATGCCCAGGTAGCAGGCTTGATCCCCAGTAGGGGGTGTGCAGGAGGCAGCTAATCAATGACCCTCTCATTGTTGATGTTTTAATTCTCTCTCTCCTTCTCCCTTCCTCTCTCTGAAATCAATAAAAAAAAAAAAAAATATATATATATATATATATATATATATATATATTTTAAAAGGTGTTAAAGTTAATGCCCTCATGTTTATTAAGATTAAACTCTCAATTTCCTAGAACTTTCAATTTATGTCAAACCTTTACTGTGCCAATCATCACAGGCCAAAAAAAAAAAAAAAAAAAATGGTGTATCATGGACATGCCATCCATTATTTTCCACCACAGGATGGACACAGTAAAGTGAAGCAAACAATTACAAAGATAATTTGGAAAAATAAGCCCTTTTATCCAATTACATGAAGCAAAACTAATAGCTCAGAAAACATGTAACATCAGTAATCTTTATGTTACAATAACCTCCCTTTGCTTGTTGGTGGTACTAGTAAGAAGTTAGCAATACAGTATAGACAACTATAGTTGATATATTTTCAGAGAAACAAAACACCTTTTCTAGATTTACGAAGAATCTATTTCTCAATAGACACACATTTGGAGACAGTCACAGACACTGTAGTATTAAAATAATAAAGCCACTTTCAGAGTGCTCTTTAGAAACATACTGGGGTTAAGTGATGGCCTGTTATTTGTTTTTTAAACACAAGAAAAACAGAGAAATCTGTGCCTGAGTCAGATGTGAATAGAAACCAATATAATTAGCAGATGCTATGTTCAATGCTTTACATGTGTTATTTCATTTAATCTTCACAATAGTCCTAGGAAATAGGTACCATTATTCCTACTTCATAAATGAGGAAACTGACATGGAAGTGATAAAGCGTGCCCAGGCCACCAGCTCAGTGACTGGCAGGGCTAGAATGAAAACCTCTGCCTGCAACTCCACATCTCACATTCTTTTCACAAACTAGGGTGCTTCAACCAACCAAGTCTTCAATATCGATTTACCTAGAGTGTTTGGAATAAAATATGGGGATAAGAGGGTCAATGGTTTTTGGAACATTGAGATTTTTTAGACCCACATAACTGTCTAGAGCAGTGCTATCCACCTGTGGCTATTTAAATTTAAATTACTTAACATAAAATAAAATTTAAAATTCAGTACTTCAGTTGTACTATCACACATTTTTAAAAGCCACATGTGACTGCTGGCTACAATTGACAGGGAAAGTTACAGAACATTTCTACCATCTAACAAAGGTCTATGGCATAGCACTCATCTAGAGGACCCCCAAGAGGCACGGTGAAGTGGGAGGGAATCTTAGTATCTTTAAGATCATTACTGTTCAGAACGTTGGAGGACATCGTAGGCATTTCCATCTCCACTACTAGGACAGGATTTACAGAGCTTTTCTCTGTAAATTCTTTCCCTAAGGTGTACCCTCAATAGTTGACACTAGAGGAAAGAATAGTTGTAACTACTTTATGAAAACTGATTTAATTATGGGTTCTGACTTGGAGAGGAGGTTTGCTTGGTGTGTTGTTGTTTTTTTTTTTGGGGGGGGGGCTTGTTTGTTTTGAGCTACTGGAGAGGAAAGACATATAATAAGAACTGGTTTAACTTTTAAGAATTGGTTCAACTAAGACTTGAAAAATACATGGTAGCCTGGCCAGCATGTCTCAGTGGTTGAGCATCGACCTATGATCCAGAAGATTGCAGTTCAATTCCTGGTCAGGGCACATGCCAGGGTTTTGGGCTCAACCCCAGTAGGGGGCGTGTAGGAGGCAGCCAATCAGTGACTCTCTCATCATTGATGGTTCTTTCTCTCTCTCCCTCTTCCTTCCTCTCTCTCTGAAATCAATAAAAATATATTTTTTAAAAAAAGAAAAATACATGGTAAGAAATTTATGTATAAGAACCACATCACAATGTGCAGTCATGCAGGAACAGTGCACAAAATGAGTTTACAAATTAAATTACACTCACTACAGGTACTGTGTACGTTTCCACTAAGAGAAAGTATTATTTAAACCAAATGATATGTTTCCTGAAAGAAGGCAAAAGCACAGCACTGAAAAAGAAGATAGTCTATTTGTAAAAATTATGAACAAATTAGACATTCTGAAATGAAAGACAAAAAGGAAATACAGGAGGAAGCAACCCAAGGGTCTACTGCCAGATGGATGGATAAACAAAATGCAGTATATACGGATAACAGAATATTATTTGGGCTTAAAAAGGAAGGAAATTCTGACACATGCTATATATAACATGGATGAACCTTGAAAATATTATGAGAAGTGAAATAAGTCAGTCACAAAAAGACAAATATATGATTCCACTTATATGAGGTATCTAGAGCAGTCATACTTATGGAGACAGAAAGTAGAAGAGTGGTTGCCAGGGGCTGGGGGAGGGGGAATGGGGAGTTGTTTAATGGGGATATCTATTTCCAATTTTACAAAATGAAAAAGTTCTAGAGGTTGGTTAGATAATAATGTGAATACACTTAACACTACTGAACTGTACAGTTAAAAATGGTTAAAATGGTAAACTTTGTTATATGTTTTACCACAATTAATTATAATAACAATAGGGAAATACATGACTTTCTTAGAAAAGCCATCTAAGTCTGTTAGACCACTTAGTAGTCTATTCCTCCACCATTCCATGTTAATACTACAGTCTCCCTACTGAAACAAAAGTTCACAATTACTCTGAACTTTTTAAGATTTAAATAATGAAATATCATAATAATAATGCCAAATATGAAAATACCTGGGTCAGTGGCAGAGATAATTGCTCCAAAAAAGAGACAATCTGTGTAGTAAAATTTATCGGAGAGCTGTCCCACCATCTTCATAAGCTTCACCACACCATACATGAGATTTCTGTAAGAAATGAAGACAAACTATATCAGAAGAGAAAAATAAAAAACTCTCCCAATTGAGTAAACTAGCAAATATGCAACAGAGTAGTACTAGAATACTGTACTTCAAGAGAGAGTCATGAAAACATCAGGCAGCTGCTGTGGTTGGACACTTACCAGGAATATGTGCAATAAGACTTTGGCACCAAGTAATAGTTTGCAGTTAATATCATCTTGCTGAAACATCTGAACATCCCATTTTTAAAAGTTGTGCTTACTTACAAAGGCATCTTAAACAGCTAGGTAATTGAGAGGAGAGAAAGAGAAAGAAACCTGTATAATGTGTAACAAATTGCTATAAAACTCACAGGGTTCTAAGATAGTGCATTGAAAGTCATGGAAATGAGTGGACTGGATGAAGTTGGAGAGGAAATAAAATGGGTTAGCCACAAAGATTCAAGTGATCAACTTTTCCTGCCAAGAATTATTTCAAAGAGGCAAAACTCTAAAAATCCAATTAAAATATCAGTGTACCCATCAACATATCTGGCCTCTCATTCTTTGCATGGGTTTGGCAGGCCAGCAGCAGCCCTCCTCATGCTGTGCAGAATATGTGGCCCAAGAGGGACCACCAAACTTGGTGAGAGCACATTTCCTACAGGACAGCTTACAAATTATGAAGAGTGAGGAGTGTTAAAAGACCTAGTACATGTTGCTCTGTGTGTGTGTGTGTGTATGTGTGTGTGTGCACGCAGTGGCAGCAGCTGCAGGGGTTAAGAGAATAAAAATAACCACAGAATAGACTCATTACACCCTAAAGCCAATCTTCTGATAAGATTCTTGATGGTCAGAACCATGTCCTTGCTCACTTTTATATCCTGGGTGCCCAGAACAAGTAAATTGACTAAGCTAGGAGCTCAAGAACTATTTGCAGAATTTAATCCTTTTGAGAATAACTATAACTTAATGTTTGCTTACTTTGTGCCCGTCACTGTTCCAGACACTTGAATGGTTCTATTTCAATTTATAGTAACTCTGTGATACAGATTTGATTTGCCCTTTGTTGCTTATCAAAGGCTTCTTTCATCAACCCTTTAAATATTTGCTGAAACCACACCTTCCTCTTCATTTCCTTCTACCACAAGCTTAGACATGGTTACTAGACTTCTCTCTGGCAGCTTTTTCCCCATCTTGCCTCCCATCATCACCAATGTTTGCTTGATTTATGAGTACTTCCTTACCTTTTGGCATTATAAGATTCTCCATTCTCATCTTGTATATTTGCTGCCCCAGCCTTAGAATCAACCACTTCTGCAAAGGGCCCTGATTCTTTTTATTGGCAAATAATATTAGAAACCAAGATCTGGGAACTAGGTATAATTTTATTTCAATTAATTTTAGTTTTAATTTAAATAGCCACACATGGCTAATAGCTACCACACTGGACAATGTAGCTTTAGAGCTTAAATGCATCACCATAAATATCAAACTACTGGACTCTGATGATTGCCAGGGGCTGGGGGTGGGGAAATGTTGCTCAAAGGGTACAAACTTCCAGTAATAAGATTAACATGTTTGGAGAGCTAATGTACAGCTTGGTTATTATAGCCAATACGTTGTATCATATACTGGAATGTTGATAAAAGAGTAGGTCTCAAATGTTCTCACCACAAAAAAATGGTAACTATGTGAGAGGATGAAGGTGTTAGCTAATGCTATGCTGGTAATCATTTTGCAATTTATAAATGTATCAAATCAACACGTTGTACATCTTAAACTTACACAATGTTATGTGTCAACTGTATCTCAATAAAGCTGGGGAAAATACTTGACTCTGTGGGCCCATGTGGATCTCATCTCTTTGGAAATGTGTTAAGTTATATGACAAAGAGTGCCTTACCCGATAATGAAGCAGGAAACGGCAGTCCCCAAAAAGGCATAGGCCAGAATAGACCCAAGATTTCTGAAAAAGTGTCTCTGAATAAAACAAAAAAGCAGGAATCATATTGTGATTTTTTACAGTGAGCATTAGAAACACAGTAAAAGTCTCTAAAAAGTAAAACTCTACTTACTATTTCTATTATATCAAGTCATAACTGAAGTTACTCCTGAATAATGCTATTTAGCCTTTAAACATCATGGTTTTTAAATGTCCTTTGTCTTTACCAATCACTGAGTAAGCAAGCAAGGGCTTAGTAAATTTCAGACAAGACTACTGCAACTAACTATATTAAATTACATTGAGTGTGCGTGTGTGTGTGTGTGTGCACATGTAAGTAGACCAATCATTTTCATAGATTTAACCCAAACCATTTTACTCTAGTGATTCAGCTAGTCACTTCTAGTTCTGGTGGAACCTTAGAAGATCATTACAGATACAAGTTTGAAACTAATAAAGTATGAAAGTGCTATCTAAGGAGCTTTCTACTTAATTCAGTACCAGAAAACAGAATGTCCTAAATACTGGCTCATTGCATCTGCAGTGTCTCCTGATATTCATCTGGATTAACTTTGAGAGCCTGGGAAAGATAGATGTAAAGCAATGAGAAACAACTAGAAATGAGAAACAAGAAGAAATGAGAAAATTATAGTTACACAGATATAAGGTATTATTCAGAAAGAAGTGGCAAAACTGTACTCCTCTTAATGCCTCTGTACATTCACTGGCTACCTTAAAACATACACACACTCTCACACACACAGAGTTACTGCTCATAAATCATTAAGGCTGTCAGATATTCTGACGGGGAAAATCCCTGTTCTTGGAGCCATGGTTCTTACTACTCAAGGCATAAGCTGTTTTCACTGGACAATCAGAACTATTTAACAAAAACAGACAAACAAAATCACCCAAACACCCTAATTAAGTAGGGGTCAGGAATGCTTTATCTTAAAATTTAAAAAGGCAAGAGAGACTGGCG